>NW_026512976.1:0-91809 GCF_027579735.1 Bombina bombina | reverse complement strand
TTTTGCTTGTGTAATTTAGACTGTGAAACATCAGTCTGCTAGTGTAATCTAATTGCAGTTGCCTGCCTGCCAGCATGTGTGCCAGGCCCATTTGCCAAATAGTGCCACCACTCATATTTGTTGTAACAGTAGTGTAAATATTTAAAAAAAAAAAAACTTTTTTGACTGTGAAACATCAGTCTGCTAGTGTAATCTAATTGCAGTTGCCTGCCTGCCAGCATGTGTGCCAGGCCCACTTGCCAACTACTGCCACCACTCATATTTGTTGTAACAGTAGTGTAAATATTTAAAACAAAAACTTTTTTGACTGTGAAGCATCAGTCTGCTAGTGTAATCTAATAGCAGTTGCCTGCCAGTGTGTGTATCAGGCCCACTTGCCAACTAGTGCCACCACTCATATCTGTTGTAACAGTAGTGTAAATATTTTAAAAAAATCTTTTTTTGACTGTGAAACATCAGTCTGCTAGTGTAATCTAATTGCAGTTGCTTGCCTGCCAGCGTGTGTGCCAGGCCCACATGCCAACTAGTGCCACCACTCATATCTGTTGTAACAGTAGTGTAAATTTTTTAAAAAAAACAAACTTTTTTGACTGTGAAACATCAGTCTGCTAGTGTAATCTAATTGCAGTTGCCTGCCTGCCAGCATGTGTGCCATGCCCATTTGCCAACTAGTGCCACCACTCATATTTGTTGTAACAGTAGTGTAAATATTTAAAAAAAAAACTTTTTTGACTGTGAAACATCAGTCTGCTAGTGTAATCTAATAGCAGTTGCCTTCCATGCCAGCGTGTGTGCCAGGCCCACTTGCCAACTACTGCCACCACTCATATCTGTTGTAACAGTAGTGTAAATATTTAAAAAAAAAACTTTTTTGATTGTGAAACATCAGTCTGCTAGTGTAATCTAATTGCAGTTGCCTGCCTGCCAGCGTGTGTGCCATGCCCATTTGCCAACTAGTGCCACCACTCATATTTGTTGTAACAGTAGTGTAAATATTTAAAAAAAAAACTTTTTTGACTGTGAAACATCAGTCTGCTAGTGTAATCTAATAGCAGTTGCCTGCCTGCCAGCGTGTGTGCCATGCCCATTTGCCAACTAGTGCCACCACTCATATTTGTTGTAACAGTAGTGTAAATATTTTTAAAAAAAACTTTTTGACTGTGAAACATCAGTCTGCTAGTGTAATCTAATAGCAGTTGCCTGCCTGCCAGCGTGTGTGCCAGGCCCACTTGCCAACTAGTGCCACCATTCATATCTGTTGTAACAGTATTGTAAATATTTAAAAAATAAACTTTTTTGACTGTGAAACATTAGTCTGCTTTTTTGTGTCATGCTCAAAGCGTATACTGTGCCCACTTGCCCAGTGCCACCACTCATATCTTGTTTAATAGTAGTGTAAGTGTACATTTAAAAAAAAATGACAGGCAGAGGCAGGCCACCCCGCAGGTGCGGTCGTGGTCGTGGTGCTGTGATTCCCTTTGACCCTACAATAATGCCCAGTGTTCAGAGGCCACGTACCATGAACGTGAAAAGTTCTGAGGAGGACCTAGTTGACTGGCTAACACAGGACACCCAATCTTCTACAGCTTCCGCTCAGAACCTTGACGCACCATCCACCTCCAGCTTAGCTTCGGGCACCTCTCAAGTGACCACTCGCCCGCCTGCCACCACAACCAACACTAGCACCACAGCTGCTTCACTTGATCTGCAGAGGAGTTATTGACACATCAGTTTGAAGAAATGAGTGATGTGCAACCATCATTGACAGAGGATTTAAATAACAGTGATATGTCTCAGTCAGGCAGCATTACAGACATGGAGGTATGGTGTGATGATGATGATGATGATGTTGTACCCGCTGCTGCTTCCTTTCTTGATGTGTCAGATACAAGTGAAGCAGTTGAGGATGATGCATCCGTGGATGTCATGTGGGTGCCCGCTAGAAGAGAAGAAGAAGAGGGGGAAAGTTCAGATGGGGAGACAGAGAGGAGGAGGAGGAGACGAGTTGGAAGCAGGGGGAGGTCATTGCAAGGAGCTAGTGGCACAGTCAGACAGCATGCATCGGCACCCGGGGTCAGCCAGACAGCACGCCAATCAATGCATGCTGTTGCCACCACCAGAATGCCGTCATCACAGAGCTCAGCAGTGTGGCATTTTTTTTTGTGTGTCTGCCTCTGACAACAGCGATGCCATTTGCAACCTATGCCAAAAGAAACTGAGTCGTGGGAAGTCCAACACCCACCTAGGTACAACTGCTTTGCGAAGGCACATGATCTCATATCACAAACGCCGATGGGATGAACACATGAGTAGAAGCAGCACACAAACTCAAAGCCACCATCCTCCTCCTAGTCCAGCATCTTCAGCCACGTCAACCACTGCTGTCCTCCTTGCCCCCTCTCAACCATCCGCCACTCCGTCTCTCTTCCGTAGCAGTTCCTGCTCATCTGCCCACAGTCAGGTGTCTGTCAAGGACATGTTTGAGCGTAAGAAGCCAATGTCACAAAGTCACCCTCTTGACTGACAGCTGGCTTGTCTGAACTCTTAGCCCGTCAGCTTTTACCATACAAGCTGGTGGAGTCTGAGGCGTTCAAACAATTTGTAGCTATTGGGACACCGCAGTGGAAGGTACCCGGCCCAAATTTCTTTGCACAAAAGGCAATCCCCAACCTGTACTCGATTGTGCGAAAGGAAGTAATGGCATGTCTGGCACACAGTGTTGGGGTAAGGGTCCATCTGACCACTGATAACTGGTCTGCAAAGCATGGTCAGGGCAGGTATATCACCTACACTGCATTGGGTAAACCTGCTGATGGCTGCCAAGCATGGAATGCATGGCTCTGCAGAGGAGTTGGTGACACCTCCATGACTTGCAGGCAGGCCTGCTGCCACCTCCTCTACTCCTCCTACTCCATCCTCTTCCATAACCTCTTCCTCAGCTGAGTCCTCTTCTGCTGCTGTGTCTTGCTCCACCTCAACGGCACTCCCCCAGCTCCGCAGGTACTATTCCACATCCCGGATACGGTAGTGTCACGCCGTCTTGGGGTTGACTTGCCTGAAAGCCGAGAGTCACACCGGAACAGCACTCCTGTCTGCCCTGAACGCACAGGTGGATCAGTGGCTGACTCCGCACCAACTGGAGATCGGCAAAGTGGTTTCTGACAACGGAAGTAATTTGTTGGCGGCATTGAAATTGGGCAAGTTGATACGTGCCGTGCATGGCACATGTGTGTAATCTGATCGTACAACGCTTTGTGCATAAGTACCCAGGCTTACAGGACGTCCTAAAGCAGGCCAGGAAGGTGTGTGGCCATTTCAGGCGTTCCTACACGACCATGGCAAATTTTGCAGATATCCAGCGGCGTAACAACATGCCAGTTAGGCGCTTGATTTGCGACAGCCTGACACGTTGGAATTCAACACTCCTAATGTTCGACCACCTGCTCCAACAAGAAAAAGCCGTTAATGAGTATTTGTATGACCGGGGTGCTAGGACAGCCTCTGCGGAGCTGGGGATTTTTTTGCCATGTTACTGGACGCTCATGCGCAATGCCTGTAGTCTCATGCGTCCTTTTGAGGAGGTGACAAACCTATTCAGTCGCACCGAAGGCACCATCAGCGACATCATACCATTTGTTTTCTTCCTGGAGCGTGCCCTGCAAAGAGTGCTAAATCATGCCGTAGATGAGCGTGAAGAGGAAGAGGAAGAGTTGTGGTCACCATCACCACCAGAAACAGCCTTATCAGCATCGCTTGCTGGACCAGCGGCAACGCTGGAAGAGGATTGTGAGGAAGAGGAGTCAGAGGAGGAATGTGGCTTTGAGGAGGAGGAACACCAACCACAACAGGCATCCCAGGGTGCTCGTTGTCACCTATCTGGTACCTGTGGTGTTGTACGTGGATGGGGGGAAGATCATACCTTCAGTGAGATCACTGAGGATGAGGAACGGGACATGAGTAGCTCGGCATCCAAACTTGTGCAAATGGGGTCTTTCATGCTGTCATGCCTGTTGAGTGACCCTTGTATAAAAAAGCTGAAGGAGAAGGACCTGTACTGGGTGTCCACGCTACTAGACCCCCGGTATAAGCATAAAGTGCCTGAAATGTTACCAAATTCCCGCAAGTTGGAAAGGATGCAGCAGTTCCAAAATAAATTAAAAAGTATACTTTACACAGCGTATAAGGGTGATGTCACAGCGCAATGGGAATCTAACAAGGGAAGAGGTGAAAGTAATCCTCCGACTCCCACGACCACGCCGGCAAGGACAGGACGCTTAACAGATGTGTTGTTGATGGAGGACATGCAGAGCTTTTTAACTTCTATGCATCGCCACAGCCCTTCGGGGTCCACCCTCAGAGAACGACTTGACCGACAGGTAGCAGACTACCTCGCCTTAACTGCAGATCTCAACACTCTGAGGAGCTATGAACCCCTTGACTACTGGGTGTGCAGGCTTGACCTGTGGCCTGAGCTATCCCAATTTGCTATAGAACTTCTGGCCTGCCCCGCTTCAAGTGTCCTGTCAGAAAGGACCTTCAGTGCAGCAGGAGGTATTGTCACTGAGAAGAGAAGTCGCCTAGGTCAAAAAAGTCTAGATTACCTCACCTTTATTAAGATGAATGAGGGATGGATCCTGAAGGGACTGACATTGGGCGATACATTCGAGTAAAAAAGGCCTAATGAGATGATCTGCCTTGGGCTATAAATGGTCCACAAGCTGTTGTATGTTATCTTCGAATGCTGGATGACTTGTGTGACTTATCCGCCACCAACTAGGGTTCAAGCCACAATGTTTTAGGGCACTTTCTGCCAGGGAAACAAACATCAATTTTTCTGGCCGCTGCTACAGCAGCGGCTGCAACAATACCTAATTTTTCAGGCATGTGTACATGCCAAATTTTTCTGGCCTCTGGTGCTGCACTGTGGCTTCAAAAAAACAAAACAAAAAAAAGGCACGTAACAGGGATTAAAGTGATAGGAATAGTACTACTTAACACACCACTCATATCTGGTGGCACAGTAGATTGCATGCGCAGTGCCCCAAATTTGAAGTAGGAGGACCGACCAAGCATCTTTTTTCCATCTCCCGGTTCCTAAAATCCATGCCATATACACGACCACGTCCCCTGATAGGGGACACCGCAGTGGAAGGTACCCGGCCGAAATTTCTTTGCACAAAATGCAATCCCCAACCTGTACTCGATTGTGCAAATGGAAGTAACCTTACCATGGGTCCCAGACCGCGCGTCTTGTAATTCTATGTCTGGGAAATTATCTATCTATCAAATCTATCTATTGATCTATCAAATCTATCTATCTATCAAGATATCGCATCTATCAAATGTATCTATTGCATCTATTGATCTATCTAATCTATGTATCTATCTATCTATCTATCAAATCTATCTAGCTCATGGCAGGACCGACCAAGCATCTTTTTCCATATCCCGGTTCCGAAAATCCATGCCATTTACACGTCCCCTGATAGGGGACGTAACAGGGATTAAACTGATAAGAATAGTACTACTTGACAGACCACTCATATCTGTTGGCACAGTAGATTGCACGCGCAGTGCCCCAAATTTCAAGTATGAGGACCGACCAAGCATCTTTTTCCATCTCCGGTTCCTAAAATCCATGCCATATACACGTCTCCTGATAGGGGACACCGCAGTGGAAGGTACCCAGCCGAAATTTCTTTGCACAAAAGGCAATCCCCAACCTGTACTCAATTGTGTAAAAGGAAGTAACCTTACCATGGGTCCCAGACCGCACGTCTTGTAATTCTCTGTCTGAGAAATTATCTATCTATCAAATCTATCTATTGATCTATCAAATCTATCTATCTATCGTATCTATCAAATGCATCTATTGCATCTATTGATCTAATCTATGTATCTATCTATCTATCAAATCTATCTATCTCGTGGCCGGACCGACCAATCATCTTTTTCCATCTCCCGGTTCCTAAAATCCATGCCATATACACGTACCCTGATAGGGGACGTAACAGGTATTAAACTGATAAGAATAGTACTACTTGACAGACCACTCATATCTGTTGGCACAGTAGATTGCACGCGGTGCTCTGACAAAATGCAGAAGGACATTTGGCAGACGGACATTTGGCTGACAAATAGAAAGCTAAAGAATGTTCCGATTTCGGCCGAGGGCAGATACGTTCCAGAGTGCTCTGTTCTAATCAGAGCCTCGGGCGCCGCAACTGCCTCTGGGAACCTTACCATGGGTCCCAGACCGCACGTCTTGTAATTCTCTGTCTGGGAAATTATCTATCAAATCTATCTATTGATCTATCAAATCTATCTATCGTATCTATCAAATCTATCTATTGCATCTATTGAACTTTCAATCTAATCTATTTATCTATCTATCAAATCTATCTATCTCGTGGCAATGGGGAGTTTGCGGTTGTGCAAATGGACTTTTTGTGGTTGTTTGTGGTGCGTTAAATGGGGAGTTTGGTCTGTGAAGCGGGCGTAACCCTTACACTACCCGATCGATACAACATCATACCTGATGTTTTAAAGCACCTTATTCCAAACAATTTAGGGATGTTAGGTGATTTATGCCCTTTATGGATTAAAACCAGACTCTGCATCAACTATGTAATTTTCCGTGGGAGTTTTGCCATGGATCCCCATCCGGCATGCCACAGTCCAGGTGTTAGTACCCTTGAAACAACTTTTCCATCACTATTGTGGCCAGAAAGAGTCCCTGTGTGTTTTAAAATTTGTCTGCCTATTGAAGTCAATGGCGGTTCGCCCGGTTCGCCCATTCGCGAACAGTTGCGTAAGTTCGCATCCGCCGTTCGCGAACCAAAATTTTTAGGTTTGCAACATCACTATTGGAGAGCAGAGGATTTAGTTGAGTGGAAAAGTCTGTGAGATCCAAGTCATTTAATTTCCTGTAAGGCAGTAGTTTTTGGGGGGGCTTGCAAAGATGCAGCAGGTAGAGTAAGAGAGACAATTAGTAGATGGTGGTCAGAGAGAGGAAAGGAGAAGTTAAAGAAGTTGAAAAACGGCACAGAGATTAGTGAAGACCAGGTCTATGGAGTTGCCTTCACAGTGGGTTGGAGATGTTGTCCACGGGGACAGGCCAAAAGATGTGGTAAGGGATAGAAGTTTAGAAGTTTATTTTAATCTATCTGCACTATGATTCATTTATCTTTTAGGTACCATTAAGTTCATCTATTTTAAAGACCACATTGTAGGATTGATTTGGATTTATTCTTGGATATATACTGTTACTTTGGATTTCTGAATCATTATTATTTACACGTTTATTTTCACTTGGACCACACCTAGTTCACTTTTTTACTGGATTTTGGACAATATTTATCTATATTTATCTTTTTGGCCATATTGTATATATATTCACATATATTTATTTTATTGTATTATGTTTTGGTGCATCTTTTTATTTGACAATAAATTTGTTATAACTTTTATATATTGCATATCATTGTTATTAATCTTGTTCACATTTGAGCCTTTAAATTAGGAGCTCCCGTTTTTGTTGCCATTACTTCTATATGGCTAGATTACAAGTTTTGCGTTATGAGTGGAAAAGCCTCATAACGCTGCTTTTTCCCTACCGCTGGTATTACGAGTCTTGCAGGTACAGCTGTAGAGCACACTTTTTTGGCCATAATGCAACGTAACTACTGCACCTTTCAAAAAGTCATTTCTCAATGGGACTTCCATAGCACCGGTATTACGAGTTTTGCTGTTCCGATCAGCCAATAGAATGCAAGCTCAATCTGATTGGCTGATTGGTTCAGCCAATCGGATTGAACTTGAATCTGATTGGCTGATTCAATCAGCCAATCAGATTTTTCTACCTTAATTCCGATTGGCTGATAGAATCTTATCAGCCAATCGGAATTCGACGGACGCCATCTTGGATGACGTCATTTAAAGGTACCTCATTCGTCGTTCAGTCGTCGGCCGGGATGGATGCTCCGCGTCGGTGGAGCGAAGAAAGAAGATTGAAGATGCCGCTTGATGGAAGATGATGCCGGATGGAAGAAGACTTTGCTGCCGCTTGGATAAAGACATCGCCGGGATGAAGACTTCTTCTTTGCCGCTTGGATAGACATCGCCCGGATCGGATGAGGAGTTCGGCCCAGCGTGGTGAAGATAAGGTAGGGAGATCTTCAGGGGGGTAGTGTTAGGTTTATTTAAGGGGGGTTTGGGTTAGATTAGGGGTATGTGGGTGGTGGGTTGTAATGTTGGGGGGTGGTATTGTATTTTTTTTCAGGCAAAAGAGCTGTTTTCTTTGGGGCATGCCCCGCAAAAGGACCTTTTAAGGGCTGGTAAGGTAAAAGAGCTTTGAACTTTTTTTAATTTAGAATAGGGTAAGGAATTTTTTTTATTTTGGGGGGCTTTATTATTTTATTAGGGGGCTTAGAATAGGTGTAATTAGCTTAAAAATCTTGTAATCTTTTTTTTTATTTTTTGTAATTTAGTGTTTTTTTTTTTTTGTAATTTAGTTTAGTTTATTTAATTGTATTTTTAGATAGATATTTGTAGTTTATTTAATTTATTTATAGTGTAGGTGTATTTGTAACTTAGGTTAGGATTTATTTTACAGGTAATTGGGTAATTATTTTAACTAGGTAGCTATTAAATCGTTAATAACTATTTCATAGCTATTATACCTAGTTAAAATAATTAACAATTTACCTGTAAAATAAATATAAACCCTAACATAGCTACAATGTAATTATTAATTATATTGTAGCTATCTTAGGGTTTATTTTATAGGTAAGTATTTAGATTTAAATAGGAATATTTTAGTTTATAATATGAATTAGATTTATTTAATAAGAATTTAGTTAGGGGTGTTAGGGTTAGATAGAGTTAATATAGTTAATATAAATACTATAGTAACTATATTAACTATATTAACTCTAATATAATTAGGGTTAATATAGTTAATACATATATAATGTAATAACTATATTAACTATAATATACTTAGGGTTAATATAGATAATATAGCTGGCGGCGGGGTAGGTAGATTAAATTAGGGGTTAATAATTTTAATATAGATGGCGGCGGTGTAAGGGGCTTACATTAGGGGTTAATACTATTAATATAGGTGGCGGCGGTGTAGGGAGGGCAGGTTATAGGGCAAAAGAGCTTTTTACTTTGGGGCAAACCCCTGCAAAAGGCCCTTTTAAGGGCTGGTAATACAGATAATTATTTTAGGGGGATTAGATTAGGGGTTAATAATATTAATATAGCTGGCGGCGGTATAGGGGGATTAGATTAGGGGTTAATAATTTTTATATAGGTGGCTGCGGTGTAAGGGGTTCACATTAGGGGATAGATCAGTTAGATGGTGGCGGTTTTAGGGGCTCACAGTAGGGGGTTAGTTTATGTAGATGGCGGCAGTTTAGGGGTTAAATACTTTATTAAGGATTGCGGCGGGGGATCGTGGTTGACAGGTAGATAGACATTGCGCATGCGTTAGGTGTTAGGTTTATTTAGCAGCTAGTTTAGGGAGTTACGGGGCTCCAATAGTCAGCGTAAGGCTTCTTACGGCTGCTTTTTGTGGCGAGGTGAAAATGGAGTAAGATTTCTCAATTTTCGCCACTTAAGTCCTTACGCTGTATATTGGATACCAAACTGCGCTGATTTGGTATACCTGCCTATGGCCCGGCAGAAATATACGCGCGTAACTTCTAGGTTACGCCGTATATAGGATACCAAACCAGCGCAAATATTGGCGTCGCCGGCATTTTTGGGCGACGATTTTTATCGGATCGAGCCCCAGCTCTTTTACCTGTAAAAAAATACAAACAACCCCCCAACAGTAAAACCCACCACCAGCACAACCAACCCCCCAAATAAAATCCTATCTAAAAAACCTAAGCTCCCCATTGCCCTGAAAAGGGCATTTGGATGGGCATGGGTTGTCTGTATTTTTTTTTTTACATATAAAAGAGCAAATTTCTTTTAAGGGCTATTGGCAGTTTAGTTTAGGCTAGGGTTTTTTTATTTTGGGGGGGATTTTTTATTTTGATAGGGCTATTAGATTAGGTGTAATTAGTTTAAATATTTGATCATTTCTTTTTTATTTTGTGTAATTTAGTGGTTGTTTTTTTGTAATTTAGTTAATTGTATTTAATTAATGTAATTTATTTAATTGTAGTGTAATGTTAGGTGTTAGTGTAAGACAGGTTAGGTTTTATTTTACAGGTAAATTTGTATTTATGTTGACTAGGTAGCTAGTAAATTGTTAATAACTTTTTACTAACTAGTCTACCTATTTAAAATAAATACAAACTTACCTGTAAAATAAAAATAAAACCTAAGATAGCTACAATGTAACTATTAGTTATATTGTAGCTAGCTTAGGTTTTATTTTATAGGTATTTAGTTTTAAATAGGAATTATTTAGGTATTAATTGTAATTTTTATTTATATTTATTTTAATTATGTTAAAGTTAGTGGGTGTTAGGGTTAGGGTTAGACTTAGGGTTAGGTTTAGGGGTTAATAACTTTAGTATAGTGACGGCGATGTAATGTAATGTAGTGTAATGTAGGTAGCGACGACATTGGGGGCAGCAGATTAGGGGTTAATAAGTGTAGGTAGGTGGCGGCGATGTCGGGGGCAGCAGATTAGGGGTTAATAAGTGTGATGTAGGTGTCTGTGATGTCGGGGGCAGCAGATTAGGGGTGTTTAGACTCAGGGTTTATGTTAGGGTGTTAGGTGTAAACATACCTTTTCTTTCCCCATAGGAATCAATGGAGCTGCGTTACAGAGCTTTACGCTCCTTTATTGTAGATGTTAGGCTTTTTTTTAGCCAGCTTTCCCCATTGATGTCTATGGGGAAATCGTGCACGAGCACGTAAAACCAGCTCAAAGCAGCGCTGGTATTTGTGTGCGGCATGGAGCTCAATGATGCCATATTGCCCGCTAACGCAGGTTTTTGCAAACCTGTAATAGCAGCGCTATAGGGAGGTGAGCGGTGACAATAATTTGCAAATTTTTACCGAGCCGCTCATAACTCAAAACTAGTAATCTAGCCGATAGACGATTATTTGGGAGCTTATGTGTTTCCTATTTGGTGCTGCTATCACTTTATGTTGTCAGACTAAAACAATTCACTGTTTGCATATAAAGTTAAATACTCAATCTGAATCAATTTTTTTTTAAACAAATTGATGTAAAAGTTAACTAGATACTATTATGGTGAAATTCACAATTATATATTTTTGCCTCCAAGTATGATAACTTGTGAATAGAAGGCTGAGTGAGTAAGCAGAGTATTCCTTAATCTCATGTATGACTAGTATTATTTTAATCATATTCCTCACAGTCTCCAAAACTCAACATTAATATGTATCTGTGTATGGTAAGGGTTTTTAGCAAAGTATGGCAAAGTTCTCAGTGATTACTATCAATGTCCGCAATTTCCCATAAATTAATTTGATATGGTAAAGTACTGTGTGCTTCTGTTTATTCACGATATTGAATGTGTATATATATTTGCACAATACAGAGTACTGACAAACAGCTATCATCTATTAAAAGATGGATTTCAGACCTTTTTACGTCATAGGAATCATAAAATTTTCAGTCACAATATGGCCATATATTTTTATGATGCGACTACAATTCTGAAATTGATTGTTCTAAGCATGGCCATTTTTAAAATGATGGAGAGTGTTTTAACTGCTTTATTATGTTGTTTAAATTCTAGCATGGATAACATGTTTTGATACCTTACTCTCTGCATTAGTAATAATAAATATTTTTATCGGCATTTATAGAAACATGGTTTAATATGGATGTAAAAAAGGACACAGTATTCTGCATTAAAATGTGTTAAAAGCATCCTATAGATTTGTTACAACACAGTATGTAGCGGATACAAATTATATTTTCCATTCAGTTTTGCAGAAGCAGATCACTATTGAGAATGACATAGATTTTAGAAACAAAACCTACTTTGGCTCTAGACAAAGCTACAGATGTTTCCTAGGAAATATGCCAAAAACAATATCCGGATATGCACTGACTTTAATTGCTTTTTTATTGATATTGTGCATATTCCAGAAAATTTTAGCCTTCAGAGGATATAACATATCAAAAATGGAAAAAACATAAAGAACTCCATAAAAGAAATACCCAGCTGTTTATAAGCTTTTTTTATTCAAATTATTTATGTTAATATTAGTATTTAGTTAATCTTGCATTTCTTACGGCTAGATTACGAGTCTTGCGTTATGAGTAAAAAAAGCAGCATTAAGCACTGCTTTATTACTACTGCTGCTATTACAAGTCTTGTAGGTACAGCTGTCCCGCACACTTTTTTGGCCTTACCGCAAATCAACTTACGCAATTTGAGTATAATCTATTTTCAATGGGACTTTCATAGCGCCGGTATTACAAGAGGTTTTTTTTAGGCCAAAAAGTGAGCGGTACAGCCTATCCTGCAAGATTTGTAACGCATTCTAAAGTCAGTAGTTATGAGTTTTACACTACAAAGCTGTAGCATAAAATTCATAACTAAAGTGTTAAAAAGTACACTAACACCCATAAACTACCTATTAACCCCTAAACCGAGGCCCTCCCTCATCTCAAACACTAAAATAAAATTATTAACCCCTAATCTGCCGGTCCCGATATAGCCGCCACTATAATAAACATATTAACCTCTAAACCGCTGCACTCCCGCATCGTAAACACTAGTTAAATATGATTAACCCCTAGTCTGCCGCCCCAACGTCGCTGCCACTAAACTAAATTTATTAACCCCTAAACCTAAGTCTAACCCTAACACCCCCTAACTTGAATATAATTAAAATAAATCTAAATAAAAACTACAATTAATAACTAAATAATTCCTATTTAAAACTAAATACTTAGGATTTATTTTTATTTTACAGGCAAGTTTGAATTTATTTTAACTAGGTAGACTAGTTACTAAATAGTTATTAACTATTTACTAACTACCTAGCTAAAATAAATACAAATTTACCTGTAAAATAAAACCTAATCTAAGTTACACTAACACCTAACACTACACTACAATTAAATAAATTATCTAAATTAAGTACAATTAAATAAATTAAATACAATTACCTAAATTACAAAAACAAAAATACACTAAATTACACAAAATAAAAAACAAATTACAAGATATTTAAACTAATTACACCTAATAGCCCTATAAAAATAAAAAACCTGATTGGAACAGCCAATAGAATGCGAACTCAATCCTATTGGCTGATTGGATCAGGCAATAGGATTTCTTCAACCTTAATTCCGATTGGCTGATAGAATTCTATCAGCCAATCAGAATCTAAGGGACGCCATCTTGGATGACGTCACTTAAAGGAACCTTCATTCGTCGGGTAGTCGTCGGAAGAAGAGGATGCTCCACGTTGGATGTCTTGAAGATGGACCCGCTTCACACCGGATGGATGAAGATAGAAGATGCCATCTGGATGAAGACTTCTGCCTGTCTGGAGGATCACTTCTCCCGGCTTGGATGAAGACTTCTCCCGGCTTCGTTGAGGAATTCTTGCTGCTTCGATGAGGACTTCTCCTGGCTTCGTTGAGGATGGATGTCGGATCTTCAAAACTGTAAGTGGATCTTCAGGGGTTAGTGTTAGGGTTTTTTAAGGGTTTATTGGGTGGGTTTTATTTTTAGGTTAGGGCTTTGGGCTGCAATAGAGCTAAATGCCCTATTAAGGGCAATGCTCATCCAAATGCCCTTTTCAGGGCAATGGGGAGTTTAGTTTTTTTCAGTTAGGGTTTTATTTGGGGGGTTTGGTTGTGTGGGTGGTGGGTTTTACTGTTGGGGGGGTGTTTGTATTTTTTTTTAACAGGTTAAAGGGCTGATTTCTTTGGGGCAATGCCCCGCAAAAGGCCCTTTTAAGGGCTATTGGTAGCTTAGTTTAGGCTAGGTTTTTTTTTTTTGGGGGTGGGGGCTTTTTTTTATTTTGATAGGGCTATTAGATTAGGTGTAATTAGTTTAAATATCTTGTAATTTGTTTTTTATTTTGTGTAATTTAGTGTTTGTTTGTTTTTTGTAATTTAGGTAATTGTATTTAATTTATTTAAAGGATTACTTTCTGTTATAATTTTTAAGCTAAACAAATAACATATTAAAGTTAAAAACTTTAATTAAAACCTACTGACCTATATTTTCTCCAAAACAAAGTTTCATAACGTTCTAAAAGTTATATCTTTTATTCGCCGATGATGTCACGTTATCCTGCCCATTATTTTCAGCACTGCATGTTCAAAATACTTAAACCAATAACTTGGTGTTTAAAGCGCCATTTTGAAACCTAGGTATTGTAAACGGATTGGTACAGAGCAAAGGATACCCGCGGAGTGGGTTTGGAAAACAATTACATTTGCAGACAAGATTTCTGATATACGGTAGAGATATGTTAATGAAATGCTATTGATAAAAAGCGTATTTGGGGTAGTTAGTTAGTAACAGGCATAGAAAATATTTACTTACAGTGGCCCTTTAATTGTATTTAATTTAGGTAATTGATTTAATTGTAGTGAAGTGTTAGGTGTTAAGGTAACTTAGCGTACACAGAAGGTAAGCGCGGTGTAGCGGCGCCTGGAACCGGAACCGGCAATGGAAAGTAAAATGCTCCAATGGAAGTGACTGGCAGAGTGCCGTAGCCGGCGATCAACTCAAATCGCTGATATAGACAAGAACAGGAGGGCAAATGGCAGGCACTCCAATAACCAAATAGGCGCAACTATGTTCAGTAAAAAATTCAAAACTTTAATGAAGAAATATATAAAAAATGTATATAAAATACACAATCAAGCTGGACACAAAGACAGGGGGTGAAAAAGACAGGCCTGACGCGTTTTGCGCCCCCTAGTGGCGCTTATTCATAGGCTGCAGCACCTAGTGTGTGGTGCCTTTTTAAAGGGAAGGAAAACCATTAACCCTTTATGTGCAAATCACAATTAAAAACAAAAACATGTTAAAAACAACAACAAATTTACATTGGGATTACTTACAAAAAATATAAATACAGATTCTGACATACCTAAGCCAGTGTGTGGAATAATAAGATACCTAGACATGATAATGATAAATTAATGTATACCAATTATAAAAGTTAGGATAATAGTATCAAATGAATATCCTAGTCTTCTCTAATGTATAGACCAACTTGAATTGTACACTATAGGGATATCACTATATTAGAACACAGACTAGTCTCAGAAAAGACTGAAATAATTAGAGAAGGAAAATCTAATAATAGTCTCATAAGCACATAGTGCCATATCAGTTATCCGTAAGGTAGTTAATATCGCATGCTTTATTCATTCTATGAGGTTGGCATGTATTAAGCTTTAATATCCAAAATATTTCTTTCTTATCTAAGATTTTTTGCCTATTACCACCTCTAATTGGAACTTTGGCGATATCAATGATTTGAACTGAAATGTCAGCCTTATGGGTAAAATGCAAACCATTGAAGTGACTAGCGACTGCGGAGTCCTTAGAATAATTTTTGACGTCTCTGACATGTTCCCCAAACCTGGTTCTGACTTCACGTGAGGTTTTACCTACATATTGACTTTTACAGAGATTACACGTTAATAGGTAGATAACAAATCTGGTTTTACAGTTAGCATAGAAATCTATGACATATTGTTTATTGTCTGTTCTCCACGTTCAACACTCTTCTCCGCCCACCCCCACCTCCTAACACAACCTCTCTCTCAGCTCAAGATTTTGCCAGCCACTTCAACAACAAAATTGACTCCATCAGAAGTGATGGATTCTTCTTAAAGAGACACACAGCCTATATTGGTTCATCGACTACATACATTTATAGCTTTGGATATATTCACGATTTGAACACATCTTTTGACTACCATTATTGTTTTCAGGATTCACATTTTTTCGCATTTTTTTAGACATTTGGATTTTTCTTAAAGGGACACACAGCATATATTGGTTCATTGACTATATACATCTATAGCTTTGGATATATTCACAATTTGAACATATCACATCAACTCTTGATATTTGGCCAAATTTTGTATTTTGTGGTGTTTTATTTTGTATTTTGTATTTTTGTTCTTATTTCACCATTGTTGAAGATCACAATTTTTTTTTTCCACATATTTCTCACTATCCCTCAATATTCTCATATTTTCATGTGTTGTGGTAGTGTATACTAGTTTAAATTCCATTGATGTCCCATCTGGTTTTGTAAACACATAGTCAAAGCCTGCACTGAGAGCTTTATTCATTTTTGATAAGTTTGTAATTTGTAACAGAATTAAACATTTTTAGGAACAATTGTTTGTCATTTCAAGTGCTAAATTGGCTCTATCAATATCTGTTTAATATCTCATTTAGCTGCAATTGTTGTACAAATCTGTTTGTTTATTCATGGATCCATGTTTTTAATCGTTTAACTTGTTTATTTAATAAAATGTTGAAATAATAAAATGTTTATGTAAAAATTGACATCATTGTTATCGGTCCAGACCCAGCCTCCATCAAGTTGGTGCTTTGGTATACTTTCCATTTAGGTTTAGGGGTTAATGGATTTATTTAGTGGTAGCGATATGGGAGGCCAGAGGTTTAGGGGTTAATAACTTTAGTATAGTGGTGGCGACATCAGGAGCGGCAGATTAGGGGTTAATATTTTTATGTAGGTGGCGGCGATGTTGGGGGCGGCAGATTATGGGTAAATAACATTATGTAGGTGGCGGCGATGTTGGGAAAGCAGATTGGTGGTATTTAGACTCTTGGTTTATGTTAGGGTGTTAGGTTTAAATATTATTTTCTTTTTCCCCCCAAGACATCAATGGGGCTGCGTAACGGAGCTTTTGTTTCCGCGATCGCAGGTGTTAGGCTTTTCTTTGCAGGCTCTCCCCATTAATGTCTATGGGGAAATTGTGCACGAGCACGTCAAAGCAGCGCTTGTTTTCGGTGCGGTAAGGAGATCAACGCAACCATTTTGCCTGCGCAAGCCTGCTTTTTACAAACCTGTAATACCAGAGCTATAGAGAGGTGAAATAACGCCGCTTTTGTAGCGGTCGTTAAAATCCCTATAGCGCTCAAAACTTGTAATCTAGCTGACTGTTAATACAGTTTTTACCTCAATGATTACATTGTATCTAAGCCTCTGCAGACTGCCCCCTTATTTCAGTTCGTTTAACAGACTTGCATTTTAGCCAATCAGTTCTGACTCCCAGGTAACTCCACGGGAATTAGCACAATGTAATATGGCATACATGAACTAGCGGTCTAGCTATAAAAATAAAAACTGTCAAAATGCCTGAAATAAGAGGCAGCCTTCCAGGGCTTAAAAAATAGCATATGACCCTACCTAGGTTTAGCTTTAAACAAAGAATACCAAGTGAACAAAGCAAATTTGTTAATAAAAGTAAAATGGAATATGGTTTAAAATGCCATGCCTTATCTGAATCAAGAAATTAATTTTGATTAGACTGTCCCTTTAGGATGGTCCTACTTAACTATGGAAAATAGTGGCTGGTGCAATTAGCCTTCATGGCAGTAGGGAGTCATGCAGTTAATTTACAGCTTTGTTCTTATATTTTTCTATTTTGTGCCTCCCAGTTTGGTAAATCATCACATTTTGTTTTTTTATGCAGAAAAGACAGACCATTTCTATGAATAAAATATTCGAAAACAAAACAATGTGCTACCAGTAATACAACTCAGATACACAAGAATTTAAACCAGAAATTAATTTTAAAATATTTTATATAACACATTACCAACTATTTAAGACATTATTGGTGCGTGTAAATAAAAGTCAATGTGAAATATGTCAAAGGTTTACTGACCCCAGTGATTCTTCATTCAGAACATTTTTTAGCATTTATCATAAATCACTTTAATTAACATTTGAAAAAAAAGTAATGAAAATGTCAAAAAAGTTTTGTATAATTTTTGAATAAAAAGTCAATAGGTCAATGTAGACTGATTAGAAAAAAACACCCTGTTGTGTATAAGTAAATATTCACTTGAACTTATGTTTATCTGTCCTATGCAAATATTGATATTTCTTCTTAATTGTTTGTACAAGTTACATTTTTCCCGTTTTTACTGGTAATAGTTGTAAGTTATCAGAAATCTTTGACTGCTATTTATGGTAAGTGTATCATTTTACTTTGAGTTTAAATTTATTGACAATTTATTTTTTGTGACATTTTACATAAACTGCTATTTTGGCATCTTGCATTAGAAAATATATTAGATTCTCTGTTTTATAGACTAAACATATTTATATCATGATAACAAAGCCTTGCATATGGCACAATTTTTTTTTTCTTCAAATGTCAACATTATTATTAGTTATTTGTTATCATATGGTATATATTTTATTAGTTTTTATCTTTTGCATATGCAGAAAATCATAAATTGTAATCCAAAGCATAATTCAATTATTCAGTTTTGACATTGTGAACCCCCATCTGTAAATATGATTGGTAAGTATGTTTAACCAAATACAATTATTGTCATATCATTACAAGGGACTGAGGAGACAGGACATATGGCTGATATCCATATTTCAGGCAAGAACATATTAAAGTCTAGTTATTTTTTATTTATTTATTTTTTATTTATAATTTTTTTGAGGATTTCTTAAGTGGGTTGGGTTTTGGAATGTTTTAATAGGAGTCTCAAGTAGGTGTGGTTATTAACAGAAAATTCTATTATACCATTCTTCCTTTCTTGATTGAGTTAAACTGATTGGGGGGGGGGGGAGACTCATGTAGGAGTGTTACTGTTGGAGTGGGATTTACCAATGTGGCATTGTGCAATAGGCTATAAACATCCCAAAGGTGCTCTATTGGATTGAGATCTGGTAAATGTGGAGGCCACTGGAGTACAGTGAACTCATTGTCATGTTCAAGAAACCAGTTTGAGATGATTTAAGCTTTGTGACATGGTGCATTATCCTGCTGGAATTAGCCATCAAAAGATGGGTACACTGTACTTATAAAGGTATGGACATGGTCAGCAACAATACTCAGGTAGGCTGTGGCATTTAAACAATGCTCAATTGGTACTAAGGGGCCCAAAGTGTTCAAGAAAATACCCCCCACACCATTACACCACTACCACCAGCCTGAAACATTGATACAAGGCTGTAGCCCATCTGCTTCTAGGTTCGACGTGTTGTGCGTTCAGAGATGGTATTCTGTATACCTTGGTTGTATACCTTGGTTGTAAAAAGTGGTTATTTCAGTTACTGTTGCCTTTCTATCATCTCGAAAGGTCTAACCATTCTCCTCTGACCTCAACAATGCATTTTCATCCACACAACTGCCGTTCACTGGATATTTTCTCTTTTTCAGACCATTCTCTGTAAACCCTAGAGATGGTTGGGCGTGAAAATCGCCGGAGGATCAGCAGTTTTTTAAATACTCAGACTAACCAGCCTGGCACCAACAACTATGCAACATTCAAAGTCACTTAAATCCCCTTTCTTCTCCATTCTGATGCTCAGTTTGAACTTCAGCAAGTCATCTTCACCATATCTAGATGCCTAAATGCATTGAGTAGCTGCCATGTGATTGGCTGATTAGCAATTTGTGTTACCAAGCAATTGAGCAGGTGTACCTAATAAAGTGGCTGGTGAGTGTGTGTGTATATATATATATATATATATATATATATATATATATATATATATATATATATATATATATATATATATAATGTAAAATAGATATCTATACCTATACAGGTATAGGTATATACAGATATATATTTAGAAATAAGTATTAACAAAAAAATACATTATCCTGAAGTGAAGAACATTAAAATGTTAAATTTGTACAGTCGATATACAATATAACACATAAAAACACATGTACAAACATATATATATATATATATATATATATATATATATATATATATATATATACATACATGAATACACATATGTAGACATGTAGGGGAACTACATTCAGATCATGTCCTAGATACAACCTAATTAACATATACATTTTACTTTCCTCTGTGCACCTTCTGCTTGGAGATATTTAAAACAGGGTGTTGTGTACTCAATATAATCTCTTGGTATAACTAAATTGTGCTGATTCCATCCTGTTTTTCAATGTATATGTATGTATATATACAATATAACACCTTGTCATATACCATATACCTTTAACCCTTGTAAAAAATATATATATATATTTATATAAAAAAAAAAATTCAGATAATGTTTATATGAGTGTAATTGTATTTTTTAACACACTTCCCTTTACACAAGTATTTCATTTGTGCTAACCAGACAAAAGTAAAATGTGATTGCGCTCTCATGTTTACTTTCAAGAATACGTGTGCTAACAGTTAGTGTTCTACTTGTAATCTAGCCTTTTATGTTTATTCTCTTACTACGACATGAGTTATGATAACAATTAATTGTGTAGTGCAATTTGTAAATAAATGTATCATTCAATAAATACACATTATCACAACAGCAGAACTAACAAAAAATATTCCAATATTTTATTTATATCAATATTGTATATTTATTTAATTTGGTTTATTATCAACCTCTGAACATTTTAAAAACTTACCTTAATTAAATTGAAAAAAATGTTTACCAATTTCAATGCATTTTGCATGATGATTTTTAAGGATTATTCATTATTATTATTTATTTTTTTAAATTATCATATTCAGATTCTGATCATGAGAAGCATGATGATGATGATTTTAGCCAGGATCAATTTACTGCCAAGGATCTGGCCACCAAACGTGGTCAATATATGTCTTTACTAGAAGATGAAGGTGATGAAACATATGGATTACAAGATCAGCCCCAAGTACCACAATCAGTGTCTTATACTTTCTATTAAATGCAGAAAAAAATTGCCACACTCTCTGCACTTGCAGCTCAAGGGAAAAATGGATATATGGATTGTGTCAAAATATTATTGAATTAATTCTTAGATGGTTTCTATAAATATACTGGAAAATCCTAAAAGTACTGTATAAAATCCCACATTCATCATACTTGCAAAATATCAATAGTATTTCACACACAACAAATAATAATGATAAAACTCAGTCCAAATAGCAAGTTAGGGACGTCTCCCTATATGACATGTGTTGAAAGGTGCACCTTTGTCAAATCTTTAAGTACATGAAAAAATTCCTTCAGGCGTCTCAATGTTAATTCCAATTTATTGTATGATCCTGTGTTGTCTTATTTTGCAATAAGGACTCAATTGCCAGTCATCGATATATTCAGCAATTTGCTTTTTACAAACGTGTGGCGTTCCTTCCGCTGTGCTTACCCTTGGTCTCAGCGTTCCTCATGTCACTGGCCACATGGGTATATTTTCCTGCTCCCTAGTAGTTTCTCTGCCTATTATCTTTTGGCATCGCTCTGCTCTTAGCACTTAGTAGAGCTCCACAGAGGGACTACTAATGGAGTGCAGTTAGTAGTTTATCTCTGTCTGTTTCATTTCCCTTAGTCACTATTGGGTCCACTGTATAACAGCTTCTCACCACTCAGTCTCAATCCCAAGACTTCAACAATCTCAAAACAGTCCAGATATATATACAGCAACACTACTGGGCTGAATTAACAAGCTCCGAATGGAGCTTGATGTCCCTTGTTTCGAAAGACCTCTGCTCCATAACTTGTCTACCTGCTCTGAGGCGGCAGACAGAAATCAACCCGATCAAATACGATCGGGTTCAATGACACCCCCTGCTAGCGCTGATTGGCTGCAAATCTGCAGGGGGCGGTATTGCACAAGCAGTTCTGGTGAACTGCTTGTACAATGATAAATGCTGATAGCGTATGCTGACGGCATTTATCGATGTGCAGCAGACATAATACGCTACATTGTATCATGTCCACTTGCACTTTGATAAATATGCCCCTACATGTTTAATACATGTTATAGGGGCCGATTTATCAAGATCCGTATGGTGCTTGATGCTCCTGTTTCCACGCGAGCCTCCAGGCTCGCCTGAAACCGAAATTATGAAGCATCGGTCTAAAGAACGCTGCTCCATAACTTGTCTGCCTGCTCTGATTGACACCCCCTGTTAGTGGTCGATTTGCCGTGAATCTGCAGAGGGCAGCATTGCACCAGCAGTTCACAAGAACTGCTGGTGCAATGATAAATGCCGACAGCGTATGCTGTTGGCATTTATCGATGTGCGGCAGACATGATATGCTACATCGTATCATGTCCACTTGAAATATGATAAATCTACCCATAGTGTCTTACTAAATGTCTAAAGTACCTATTGCAGATACTCTATTAATATTCCCATCCACTGCGCACATCAACTCATCAACTGGCTTTCTCAAGATGTGCAATTCCTTTTTAATTTCTTCTATAAAAGTGTCTTGTTTATTCCTCATTAGATGGAATTTTTAATGGTAGTTTTACTGGTTTACATTTAAAGATTTGTGCTTATTTCTACTAAATTGCAAAACCTTCCATATTTACTATCGGCTAGATTACAAGTTGTGCGTTAGGGTTAAAAAGCAGCGTTGACCGGTCCCAACGCTGCTTTTTAACGCCCGTTGGTATTACGAGTCTTGAAATGCCAGGCTCACCGCTCACTTTTTTGGCTAGACTCGGAAATACCGCAAATCCACTTACGTCAATTGCGTTTCCTATATTTTCAATGGGACTTGAATAGCACCGGTATTACTAGTCTGCCAAAAAGTTAGCGGTAGACCCTCTCCTGTCAAGCCTGGTACCGCATTTTAAAGTCAGTAGTTAAGAGTTTTACACTACAACGCCGTAGCATAAAACTCTTAACTAAAGTGCTAAAAAGTACTCTAACACCCATAAACTACCTAGTAACCCCTAAACCGAGGCCCCCACATCACAAACACTAAAATAAATATTTTAACCCCTAATCTGCCACCACCAACGTCGCCGTCACTATACTAAAGTTATTAACCCCTAAATCTAAGTCTAACCCTAAACCTAACACACCCTAACAAATATAATTACAATAAATCTAAATAAAATTACTACAATTACCTAAATAATTCCTATTTAAAACTAAATACTTACCTATAAAATAAACCCTAAGCTAGCTTCACTACAGGGAGTGCAGAATTATTAGGCAAGTTGTATTTTTGAGGATTAATTTTATTATTGAACAACAACCATGTTCTCAATGAACCCAAAAAACTCATTAATATCAAAGCTGAATAGTTTTGGAAGTAGTTTTTAGTTTGTTTTTAGTTATAGCTATTTTAGGGGGATATCTGTGTGTGCAGGTGACTATTACTGTGCATAAATATTAGGCAACTTAACAAAAAACAAATATATACCCATTTCAATTATTTATTTTTACCAGTGAAACCAATATAACATCTCAACATTCACAAATATACATTTCTGACATTCAAAAACAAAACAAAAACAAATCAGTGACCAATATAGCCACCTTTCTTTGCAAGGACACTCAAAAGCCTGCCATCCATGGATTCTGTCAGTGTTTTGATCTGTTCACCATCAACATTGCGTGCAGCAGCAACCACAGCCTCCCAGACACTGTTCAGAGAGGTGTACTGTTTTCCCTCCTTGTAAATCTCACATTTGATGATGGACCAAAGGTTCTCAATGGGGTTCAGATCAGGTGAACAAGGAGGCCATGTCATTAGATTTTCTTCTTTTATACCCTTTCTTGCCAGCCACGCTATGGAGTACTTGGACGCGTGTGATGGAGCATTGTCCTGCATGAAAATCATGTTTTTCTTGAAGGATGCAGACTTCTTCCTGTACCACTGCTTGAAGAAGGTGTCTTCCAGAAACTGGCAGTAGGACTGGGAGTTGAGCTTGACTCCATCCTCAACCCGAAAAGGCCCCACAAGCTCATCTTTGATGATACCAGCCCAAACCAGTACTCCACCTCCACCTTGCTGGCGTCTGAGTCGGACTGGAGCTCTCTGCCCTTTACCAATCCAGCCACGGGCCCATCCATCTGGCCCATCAAGACTCACTCTCATTTCATCAGTCCATAAAACCTTAGAAAAATCAGTCTTGAGATATTTCTTGGCCCAGTCTTGACGTTTCAGCTTGTGTGTCTTGTTCAGTGGTGGTCGTCTTTCAGCCTTTCTTACCTTGGCCATGTCTCTGAGTATTGCACACCTTGTGCTTTTGGGCACTCCAGTGATGTTGCAGCTCTGAAATATGGCCAAACTGGTGGCAAGTGGCATCTTGGCAGCTGCACGCTTGACTTTTCTCAGTTCATGGGCAGTTATTTTGCGCCTTGGTTTTTCCACACGCTTCTTGTGACCCTGTTGACTATTTTGAATGAAACACTTGATTTTTCGATGATCACGCTTCAGAAGCTTTGCAATTTTAAGAGTGCTGCATCCCTCTGCAAGATATCTCACTATTTTTTACTTTTCTGAGTCTGTCAAGTCCTTCTTTTGACCCATTTTGCCAAAGGAAAGGAAGTTGCCTAATAATTATGCACACCTGATATAGGGTGTTGATGTCATTAGACCACACCCCTTCTCATTACAGAGATGCACATCACCTAATATGCTTAATTGGTAGTAGGCTTTCGAGCCTATACAGCTTGGAGTAAGACAACATGCATAAAGAGGATGATGTGGTCAAAATACTCATTTGCCTAATAATTCTGCACTCCCTGTATAACTAATAGTTACATTGTAGCTATCTTAGGGTTTATTTTTATTTTACAGGCAACATTGTATTTATTTTAACTAGGTAGAATAGTTACTAAATAGTTATTAACTATTTAATAACTACCTAGCTAAAATAAAGACAAATTTACCTGTAAAATAAAACCTAACATAAGTTACACTAACACCTAACACTACACTATAATTAAATACAATTACCTAAATTAAATACAATTAATAACAATTAAATAAAATTATCTAAAGTACAGAATTTTTTTTTACAGAAAATAATAAAATAATTACAAGAGTTTCAAACTAATTACACCTACTCTAACCCCCCTAACAAAATCAAAAATCCCCCAAAATAAAAAAGCCCCCCAAAATAAAAAAGCCCTACCCTACACTAAATTACAAATAGCCCTTAAAAGGGCCTTTTGCGGGGCATTGCCCCAAAGTAATTAGCTCTTTTACCTGTAAAAAAAAGTACAAATACCCCCCCAACATTAAAACCCACCACCCACACAACCAACCCTACTCTAAAACCCACCCAATCCCCCCTTAAAAAAAACTAACACTAACCCCTTGAAAATCACCCTACCATGAGACATCTTCACCCAACCGGGCAGAAGTGGTCCTCCAGAAGGGTAGAAGTCTTCATCCAAGCCGGGCAGAAGAGGTCCTCCAGACGGGCAGAAGTCTTCATCCAGACGGCATCATCTATCTTCATCCATCTGGCGCGGAGCTGGTCCATCTTCAAGACATCCGACGTGGAGCATCCTCTTCATCCGGAGTTTTCTTACTAAATGACGGTTCCTTTAAGTGACGTCATCCAAGATGGCGTCCCTTCAATTCCGATTGGCTGATAGAATTATATCAGCCAATCGGAATTAAGGTAGAAAAAATCCTATTGGCTGATGCAGTACCAAGCAGTGTCTTTATATTGCGCCGCTATTCTACTATCCACGCCAGCAATGGGAATCTCCTTGAGGTCGGCAGGTCTCCTTGAGGTTAGCAGGGATTCTCCTTCTGCTAAAATAACATGCCGGAAGCAGAGCCGATATTGGCCAAGTAGGCCTGAGAAAAGGGCCTGAAATCTCTTATATAGGACCGGACTGCAAGCTGCTCGATTCGTGAGCACAGAATATGTGTAGCTGTAACAACACATGGCTCTAAGGATATGCTTGCAGTGGTATATAATGAGAGAGGCTTTACTCCATCCCAAACGAGTAACTACACGACAACACCATGCTTGAGTCTGCCCCTGCTTTTCCTATTGTGATTTAATTCAATACAATGCAATACATTGTTCATTAAGATGTGTTTTGGAATTTACCATAATGTCTTAGTGTTCAATATCTAAAATTGTGTTAACATATCAGCAATATGACAAATGTTTTTTAAATTCATCTAAACTTTAAAGTGTCTAGCATCTATAGCTGTGTTAATTTATTAGCAATATGACAGAATCTGCTATATATTTTAGTTATGAATATGATTTGTATGTATTTATAGTCACTCACAGATTTTATACATTGTCAGTGGTTACCTGTCCCTACTATACATGTGTTCTCCCCCTTTTATGTGATTTTGTATCACCATTTGACTTTGATATGATCAATTACAGAGAACCATGGATTCACAATGTTTACTTTGTAACAGACTATGCCGTCTAAACAGGTATTACTGTCTGAGAAGCACATTTGATTAACCAATCAGGTTGTTTTAACCTCCTTTTAAGCTACTGAGAGTTTGCACACACCAGGCTATGATTACGGCAGACTGCCAAAACGCGTAAGCCTTGTGCTGCGCTTCTCTTCAGTTTTATTTTTGGGTGGCTATGTCATCTATTTTAACCTGTTTGCAATAAATTTATTTTGACATAGAGCTTGGTCTTCTCCTTTGTTACTACGTATTACTACAGACCATGTTCATGCTCTATACTTTGCATGCTGGCTTACCTCGGATTGGACAGAGACCATACACCCCCCTCCCCCGCAGTGACTTGAGCATTTCAGAACAGACAGTGTTAGCAGCTGGAGCCCGAACGTCGGGTAGCTTTAACTACGCAGGCCAGAGTAGGAGACTCATGGCGGCCAAAGTTTGTACAGAGTGGTGGCTATAAACAGATCACCAGAGTTGTTTTCCAATACACTGAAGGACGCGGACCGAACGGGATCAACAAGAAGGTAAGGTGATTCTCAATATGTTCTAGAGCATGACTTGATATAAGTGTGAACATAAGTCACATAGGGGTTTATTTCACTAATTATATTTCTGCCCAATCTGCTTCTTTGTTTAATATGATACATAACTATTTAATTATAACTTTCCTGCATTTGAACTCACTTTGTATTATAAACTACCAATAGCCCTTAAAAGGGTTTTTTGTAGGGCATTGCCCTAAAGAAATCAGCTCCTTTACATTAAAAATAAACAAAGTCCCCCCCTAACAATAAAACCCTCCATCCACCAAACCCCCTAAAATAATAAACTTAAACTACCCATTGCCTCTAAAGGAGCATTTGTATGGGCATTGTCCTTAAAAGGGCATTCAACTCTTTTTCACTGCCCTTAAAAGGGAATTCAGCTCTTTTGCAAATTGCTCAATAAACCCTAATCTAAAAAAAACAAAACAAAATTATTATTTTTAAAAAACCTAACACTAAAGCCACAAATAAGTCCTTACGGTTTCAAAAATCCGGCAGAGAAGGTCTTCTTCCAGGCGGGTCCATCATCTTTATCCACAGCGAAGGTGGCACGAAGAGGAGGTCCGGAGCTGTCTTCCCAGATTTGGGGATCCTCAGCGGTGGTCATCTGTGGCGGCGGCGGCGGTCCTTGGCGGCGGCGGTGGTCCTCGGGAGCATGGAGGCTCGTCTTCATCTGAGGTCCATTGTATACTGAATATTGAATGCAAAGTACTGCAATCAATTTGGGATATCTTGAATTCCTATTGGCTGAATTTTTTAAAACAGCCAATAGAATAAGAGCTACTTAAATCCTATTGGCTGTTCAAATCAGCCAATAAAATTTCAGTAGTTCTCGTCCGATTTCAAAATCAACCAATAGGATGAGAGCTAATTAAATCATTCAATATTCAGTATACGACGGACATAGGATGAAGAGTAGCCACCATTCCACCGGGGAAAGCAACCGCTGCCGAGGAACGCCGATGCAGCCACAGATGATCACCGCCGAGGATCGCCACATTGGGGAAGACCGCTCCGGACCTCCACTCTGTGCTGCCTTCACTGTGGATAAAGGTGATGGACCCGTCTGGAAGAAGACCTTCTCTGTCGGACTTCTGAAACCGTGAGTACCTATTTTGGGGCTTTAGTGTTAGGTTTTCTTTTTGGAGGGGTTTTGTTTTTTTAGATCAGGGTACATTGGGCAATTTCAAAAAGCACTGAATGCCCTTTTAAGGGAAATGCCATACAAATGCCCTTTTAAGGACAATAGGTAGTTTAGGTTTATTAGTATTTTTACTTTGGGGGGTTTGGTGGGTGGGTGGCTTTTACTGTTAGGGGGGACTTTGTTTATTTTTGGTAGTTTAGTATTAGATTAGGGTGTGTTTTTATTTTGGGGGGGGATTTTTTATTTTTACAGGATTATGAGTTTTAGCTTTGTTAATTTTTTTCTGTATTTTTACTTTTTTATTTTTTGTAGCTTGGGTGTTGTATTCTGAATACATAGACTGCCCTCTGGGCAGGCTTATCCACTAGTTAAGATATAAAGGTAATCAAGCTATAGTGAAAATTACTTTAGCTATGTACATGGATAGTAAATTCCAAGCTTTATATGACCACAAATTTAGCAGTACAAGTGATTACACATCAAATGAGATTTTTTTTTTTTATTCCTCATGCTTGTGTTGTAGAAATGTACTTATAGCTAAATTTAATGAGCTTGCACAGAAAAATAACTTGCATATTGCATTTGCAGGTTTATAAATCTGAAATTTATAACATATTGGACATTATACTAATCTTGTATTTCTAATTCAATTTAAGTCAATTTGAGATGTATAGTGTTGGATACTGGTCTGGAGTCACCTGACAAACATGTTGTCCAATCAAGTTTAATTATTAGCCTGTTATATGAGCTAATAAAATTTGATTTGTTAAAAGTATTTGGTGGGTAAGTCATTTTATTGTACTGATGAAAACCTGATGAACTGATCTTTACAGGTTTAAGTCTCCCACGGGACAGTTTCTATGTTTTTATTCTAACAGTACAGAACTCATTTTAAAATGCACTAAACTTAAAAAGGCATTCAAAGCTAATTTTGTGCAATGTTTAAAGACCATTGGGGCAGCAGGCACAGTGGCACTAGGGACCAAGTGTTGGGGGGAAGATAGCAGGCAGTCTATACATAGGCATGTGCAGAATACACACATTCCTAATGCAGCGGAGCCTTTTATTAATGCAGTGAACAGGTCCATCTTTCTATCCTCAAAATCATTATACAGAGCAGCATGTATATCCTTACTATTGTTAACACTGAGTTACCTTTGGAGGGCCCAAAATAAACTTTGCACCAGGGTCCTCTGTTGAGTAGGTCAGCTACTGCTAACATGTCTTTCAGATGATCAAACAATACTCTTCTGTATGTGTTGTCATAATGAAATGTAAAACTTCTAAAAGGTCTTATCAAGCTCACAAATAGCTCATTGAGTATATGGGGTTGATTTATGAAGCAGTGGATGCTGCTTCCGACCCACTCCGCTTCTTTTACGCCTGAAACGGAAGTTAAGAAGCAGAGGTCCGAAGACTGCTGCTCCTTAATTCGTCCACCACTTCTGAGGTGGCGGAAAGAAATCAGCCTGATTGAATACGATCGGGTTGATTGACACCCCATGCTAGTGGACGATTGGACCGCGAATCTGCAGGGGGCGGTATTGCACCAGCAGTTCACCAGAACTGCTGGTGCAATGATAAATGCTGACAGCATATGCTGTCGGCATTTATCGATGTGCGGCGGACATGATATGCTACATTGTATCATGTCCATCCGCACAATAATAACTTGACCCCTAAGAATACCATTCTAAAACGCACAAGTTCAAAAATATTTTTAAATAATCATATGTTAGAGCTGATAAAACTTAAATGAAGATAAAGAGCTTGTAGCTCAAGTAGTGTAGTTTTTTGTGTTCATGGATTATACAACGTCTGAGTTTAAATATATTTAAGCTCTTTGCTTCTATTAAACAAGTGCATTTTATGAGTCAAATATGTTATAAAAAGGCCAAGGAAATAAAAAAGTGGATTTCAGCTTTCTCTTGCATGAAAGATAAAACTTCAACTTCCCAAACACTGCACCCCTTAAAAAAATATTCTCTGCTCTCAAATGAAGAGCTCCTGAGTAAGGTGATGCAGTCAGTATTCTACACATGAAGCATAAAGGAGTAGAGCCCAGAGCTTATGTGTAAAATTAACATTTAGGGAGCCCTTTTTTTCTTTAGAGTGAAATCTTAACAAATTGTACCCTTGGGCAGCGCTGCGGAATATGTTGGAGCTATATAAATAAAGTATAATAATAATAAATAATAGTATTGATCAGTACATACGCACTGCATTGCAAACACCTTCATACAAAATACATGTTTTAAACACTAAAGCTGATATTTGTTTGCACAATTTACAAAGTTTTATTAATCAAGAGCAACCAAGTCATAAAAAGAGCTTTCGGTGGATGACAGTTTCAGCTAGCAATTTAGGGGGCGATCATAATTTATCATTGCTTTGTGCTCTGAAATGGCTTTTTGTTTTCTACACAAATTGGTTGTCAATTTTCTCAGCTGTTCACAATGCAAAATCGATTTGTTTGCTAAAAGCCTGCCACCGCAAAAGCTTTTTCATCATAAAATCCCAAAAAAGCCTTTTTAAGTACCTATTTTCAAAATAGAAAGAGGACAGTCACAAAAAACTGACTGATACAATAACCAATTCACCTTTTAAGGTTATAGTAACATTTTTATTTTTTTCAAGTTGCCCCTTTGTTTATTGTGCAAGGGAAATACTCATTTACATGAGTGAAATTAACCTATTGTACTCTGACACCATCCTCAACACGAACTAACCATATGAATGCCATATGTATCTTGGTATGATGGGCACACTTCAACAGTCAGGATGCCAACATCTACAAATGGTGTTTTCCCATTTTTATTTTAATATTTGATTTGAAGTCACATTTGCTCTGTCATGTTTTTTAAAACAGGATTGTGCTATCATGAGTCTTTTAGGAACCTATGCAGTGCGTTTCCAACCGCACCGCTGCTAAACCATTTAAATGCCAATTGTATGTTCACACTATGAGCACACTGGGTACCATTTTGTAATCACTATCTTATCACTTTTAAACATTCACAAGTATTGTTTTAACAATATTATTTTAGTTGTTTGTTAAAGGATCGTTGCCATTTTGACAATTGTCTTAAAACAAGATGGCGACTAAGGGTTTCTATGTAAAGGGTTTATAATATATTGTTATAGTGGATTTTAGAAGGACTAAAACTATAAGGCATGAGCCTAGGAGGTAGGATATTATAATTCCTTTCCACAGAATCTTGTAGTGGACATCTTGTTTAAAGATCATACTATAATGAAAACGGTCCTTTAACGGTTAAAATATATTGTTAAATACAATGCTTGTGAATGTTTAAAAAAGTAAAAATAAAGCAAAAAAAAATGGTGCCAAAATACAATTGCCACTCAGATGGTTTAGCTGTGGTGCTGATAAAGACATAAGTACTGTCAGTGACAAATGCAAATATGGGCCTGACTTTAAATCAAATATTAAAATTTATTTATAAAATTTGTGGGGTCGTAATGTGACTTTTTCTGCAGATCCCTTTAGCTAAACAGGTTATCATGTATTTAACACATATCCATATGGATATGAAACTACACATTTGTAAATATGGACAGTGTCCATTGTAAGCAGTCTATACAATAGTGATAAACGGAGCTTGAACGAATCAATATCATGTATGTTAAAAAGTCCTCTATAAAGTCTTCTGTGGCCATTTCAGATTGTTTTGCATATGTGCAACATATAAGACTTTTTGCAAATAACCTTGGAATAGTTGTAAAGATGTTAAAAATTCCCTTTCAATGACTTATCATGTGCCGTAAGGTGTCAAAACTGTCCTTAAAAGGCATTTAAAAGTCACTCAAAAAAAGATTGTGAATGGCGATAATTTTTTGGCCACACAGGAAAAAAAGGGTTTCTAGCTAGGATCTGAAAACTCGTTTTGGGGTCAGGAAAGAGACAAAAATGCATTATTGTGATCACATTGAATGGATAGACTGCAATAGATTCATGATAGATCAGCTAATAGATTGTGATAAAGGCCTTAGTTACATAATAACCCCCGGGCATTTCAGACTAAAACTTCCCCAAAAGACCAGAGCATTTTTGCAATCACTACATTTAAACAGAAATAGAGCCTTGTTTTGTTTTTATTTACCTATCAAAACTATATATATATATACAGGGAGTGCAGAATTATTAAGCAAGTTGTATTTTTGAGGATTTATTTTATTATTGAACAACAACCATGTTCTCAATGAACCCAAAAAACTCATTAATATCAAAGCTGAATAGTTTTGGAAGTAGTTTTTAGTTTGTTTTTAGTTATAGCTATTTTAGGGGGATATCTGTGTGTGCAGGTAACTATTACTGTGCATAATTATTAGGCAACTTAACAAAAAACCAATATATACCCATTTCAATTATTTATTTTTACCAGTGAAACCAATATAACATCTCAACATTCACAAATATACATTTCTGACATTCAAAAACAAAACAAAAACAAATCAGTGACCAATATAGCCACCTTTCTTTGCAAGGACACTCAAAAGCCTGCCATCCATGGATTCTGTCAGTGTTTTGATCTGTTCACCATCAACATTGCGTGCAGCAGCAACCACAGCCTCCCAGACACTGTTCAGAGAGGTGTACTGTTTTCCCTCCTTGTAAATCTCACATTTGATGATGGACCACAGGTTCTCAATGGGGTTCAGATCAGGTGAACAAGGAGGCCATGTCATTAGATTTTCTTCTTTTATACCCTTTCTTGCCAGCCACGCTGTGGAGTACTTGGACGCGTGTGATGGAGCATTGTCCTGCATGAAAATCATGTTTTTCTTGTAGGATGCAGACTTCTTCCTGTACCACTGCTTGAAGAAGGTGTCTTCCAGAAACTGGCAGTAGGACTGGGAGTTGAGCTTGACTCCATCCTCAACCCGAAAAGGCCCCACAAGCTCATCTTTGATGATACCAGCCCAAACCAGTACTCCACCTCCACCTTGCTGGCGTCTGAGTCGGACTGGAGCTCTCTGCCCTTTACCAATCCAGCCACGGGCCTATCCATCTGGCCCATCAAGACTCACTCTCATTTCATCAGTCCATAAAACCTTAGAAAAATCAGTCTTGAGATATTTCTTGGCCCAGTCTTGACGTTTCAGCTTGTGTGTCTTGTTCAGTGGTGGTCGTCTTTCAGCCTTTCTTACCTTGGCCATGTCTCTGAGTATTGCACACCTTGTGCTTTTGGGCACTCCAGTGATGTTGCAGCTCTGAAATATGGCCAAACTGGTGGCAAGTGGCATCTTGGCAGCTGCACGCTTGACTTTTCTCAGTTCATGGGCAGTTATTTTGCGCCTTGGTTTTTCCACACGCTTCTTGCGACCCTGTTGACTATTTTGAATGAAACGCTTGATTGTTCGATGATCACGCTTCAGAAGCTTTGCAATTTTAAGAGTGCTGCATCCCTCTGCAAGATATCTCACTATTTTTGACTTTTCTGAGCCTGTCAAGTCCTTCTTTTGACCCATTTTGCCAAAGGAAGAAGTTGCCTAATAATTATGCACACCTGATATAGGGTGTTGATGTCATTAGACCACACCCCTTCTCATTACAGAGATGCACATCACCTAATATGCTTAATTGGTAGTAGGCTTTCGAGCCTATACAGCTTGGAGTAAGACAACATGCATAAAGAGGATGATGTGGTCAAAATACTCATTTGCCTAATAATTCTGCACTCCCTGTATATATATATATATATTTATTTTAGTAGATAACCCAAAGTATTGATCTAGGCCCATTTTGGTATATTTCATGCCACAATTTCACTGGCAAATGCGATCAAATAAAAAAAATTGTTAACTTTTTCACAAACTTTCAGTTTCTCACTTAAATTCTTTACAAACATCTTGTGCAATCGTGGGACAAATGATTGCAAAAGCTTCTCTAGGATCCCCTTTGTTCAGAAATAGCAGACATATATGGTTTTGCCATTGCTCTTTGGTAATTAGAAGGCAACTAATTGCAGCTGTGCACAACACTTTTATTATTTTCAGCAGTGAAGGGGTTAATTAGGTAGGTTGTAAGGTTAATTTAGCTTTAGTGTAGCGATTAACCTTCAACGCAACACTTCTCAGCCTCTGATCCCTACCTGATCCCTCTCAAACAGCTCTCTTCCCACCCTCACTGGTCACCCCCATCTTAAGTACTGGCAGACAGTCTGCCAGTATGCAGTTTTAGACCTTTCTTATTTATTTTTATTATTTTATTTTATTATTATTATTATTATTATTATTATTATTATTTTCTTCAGTGTAGGATTACCCCTTTACCTTCCCACCTCCCTGATCCCTCCCAAAAAGCTCTGTAACCCTCACCCTAATTTCCACCATTTTAGGTACTGGCAGCTGTCTGTTTTCTATAATTTTTCATTTCTATTTAATAAAAAACAACAACATTTTTTTCTGTAGTATAGCTGTCCTCCACCTCATGTTATTAGTTTTGATAATTTTAAAGTCTGTATCTGCAGCTATTTATCTGATGTGCTAAAGTAGTGCAATGGGGCAACTCTTATTTGGTATGACATAACTGCCTACATTCTCAAAAAAAGAATAACCAATAAAACTATATATATATATATATATATATATATATATATATATATATATATATATATATATATATATACATATATATACATATATACTGTGTATATATATATATATATATATATATATATATATATATATATATATATATATATATATATACAGGTGGCCCTCGGCTTACTCCGGTTCAATTTGCGCCGTTTCAGAATAACAACCTTTTTTTTCAGTCATGTGACTGCTATTGAAAAGCATTGAAAAGCAGTGCACTAATTAAAATAGCCAGTAGGTGGAGTGTCCGCTTGTGTTGCAGCAAAGTTATGCAACTTAGCAGACTGAAATTGATCTGTGTACACAGAGCAGACCAGACCTATCGAGCAACAAAATCTAGCAGCCACTTCCCTTTTATCTTCCTGTTCAGCTGCTTGAGCTGAGGGTGCCTAACTGCCTATTAATCACTGCAGATTGAAATGCATAGAATAGGCGCAGACCCAATATTATCTAACATGCTAACAATGCAGAAAACTGTTTGCAGAAAAATGCAAGTAAAAAATGTTTTTGTTAATTAAACTTAGTTTGATGATACAGTCTGTTGTGTGATAATTTAATTAGGTTTATAATGCTGTTTAGCATTTAAAGGGCTCATTTCAAAGCTTTAAAAATAATGTATTAGGTGTTACTTATGACAATTTTTAGAGGGCCTGGAATCTAACTCGCTCACTTCCCAATTACTTACATTTTAAACTGGGTTTCAATTTACAATGGTTTTGATTTATAACCATTCATCCTGGAACCTAACCCTGGCTTATATATTAGAATAGGTTAATCTACATACCTTTTTTTTTTTTGCATTTCACCAGTTCACTGTAAAATATATGCCAAATGTGATCATATAAAAAAATAACTATTTCACAAACTTTGAGTTTCTCACTGAAATTGTTTACACAGAACCTATGCAGTTATAGGGAAAATTATTCTAAAATCTTCTTTATGATCTCCTATGTTCAGGAATGGAATACAACACATATATGGTTATGATACATTTTCAGCATTTGGGCAATAGTTCATTTGGTACGGTATAGCTTCTCAAATTCTTAAAACTGACCATCAAAACTATCAATACATTTTTAAACGTAGACAACCCAAGATATTAATCTACCAGTTGGCCATAAGATGATTGCTAAATGTAAACGTAAAAATAATCATAATGAAATTATTTACACACAACCTGTGCACCGGTGTAAATCCAACATATATGTGGGTGTATGTTCATATGTAGGTTTGTGACACCAGTATTGCTAACTAATTGCTCATCAGAAATTTGCCATTTGGAAGAAATTTAAATAGAATTAATAAAAAAAAAAATGCTGACGCTTAAAACAGAAAATTAGCAAATGGTACCTGATTTAAAAAAGTTGAAACCTCTTCTCTAATAGGACCATAAGTAATTAATGTGAACCCTGCATTGCTCTTATTTTTCACTATATTACATAATTGATATGTCATTTGCAGGCAGAAGGCCATAGTGTTATTCAGACATCCCAAGTCTCCCTGAAGTTCAGGGATTCTCCCTCATTTTAATAGCAGCTCCCTGATGCCAGCAAATGGAATGCAATCTCCCTGAAACTCCAAGTACTATGATCCAATCATGTGGCCCAAATCCGGAAAAGTGTTTCTTTAAGGAATGCCTTTAGTTGCTGGGATGTTATAGAACCTTCAAAGCATGCATCAGTAACCAAAAAGCCCCCACTGATGTTAATAAAATAAAACACAAATACTACCTTATTTACTGCACGTAATTAAACTTCGTATTCTAAAATATTTGAGCATTCAACAAACGTACGATCACTGGAAAAAAGGTTTGTTGTATGTGGTTGTGCAATAAAGCTACTTTTTTTTTTATTTGACTTTAGTGGGAAGCTACTTTAATGATAAGTCTCTATCTTATTTAGGGTTTCAAGGTGTCCAATATATAACTTTGAGGGGGGGGTGGCGGCGCAGTAGCGGGAGAAGCCACCTCGCTGAAATGAGTTTTTGCAGGTTGGGATGTCTGGTTATTCTTTTTAATATGCACATGCGATCAATACCGATTGCAGTGATTTCTAGGCAGTTAAACACTATTGAAGAAGAATAGAAAGAGGGCGCCACAATAGCGTGATATCGTCTGGAATGCAGGTACAGATATATGTAGATATTATGCTTACCAGATGGTGTGGCACTGTGCTGTGACCAGTGCAAGAGAGCAGGCTAGCACTTAACAGTGGCTAGTACACTGTAGGAGCCAGGCTCCAAAGGCACTTGTTCTAGTTGCAACTTGGTATCTATCTCCTGCTATCTGGACTTCAGGTTCTGCAGAGGAGTGATCTTATGTGTGTTGTTCAATAGTCATATATGAACCACAACACAGACAACTTCAAATAAAAAAATTTGACTTTTATTTTATTTTCTTGCACTGGTCACAGCACAGTGCCACACCATCTGGTAAGCATAATATCTACATATATCTGTACCTGCATTCCAGACGATATCACGCTATTGTGGCGCCCTCTTTCTATTCTTCTTCTACAGTTGTTCCATACTCTCTGGGATCAAGAGGAGCAGCCTGATTCATCACCATCTCTTTCAAGAGGACATCTTTATCCCCTATTTACCACCACTATATGGACAATAAACAGGACTAATACGGTAGACCTGATCTACTATATCCAAAGTATAATATCTAGTTTTAAATTGTATATTGTTTTCCATTACTAACATCAGCGCTCTTTAATATCCCTTTAATGGGATATTTTTACCAGTTAAACACTATTATTGGTTCTTTGTCTCCTTAAAATCAGTGCTATCCAGCAACTGTATTTCTGTGCCAGCATGAAACCACATTTATGTCACACAGTACTTGGTAAATACACGTCAAAATGGGTTAAGGGGTTAAGTATGTCTTTTTGTTTTATTTCTGCTTTATTCTCATCTGTTATGGTCAGAAATACATCTCTTTTACTGACCTAAGCAAGAGCTATGTAGCTTGTAGCGATACGGCTAAATGTAGCATACATAAGTACACGATATGTACCCTGTCCTCTTCTGCAAGTGAAACATTTTCAGTGATACTTACAGCAAAAGCAGGCAACATAAACAATGAATGTATATTTAAATATTGTGTATTAAATATTATGTTCAATGTGCCTTTCAAATACTTTTTGGAGTACAGATGTTACAAAATACTGTATATTGTAAATACTTTTGTATGTCAAATGTACAATTAAAAAGGCTTTAAAATTTCCTACAGTATTTCAACAAAGGAATTGCAGCGAGCTAAGCTATAAAATAATATATACTGTATATAGAAAAGCATTAGTGGTTTACAGGAATTTATTTTTCGGTAAGAGCATTTCAGTATAACCAGCTAATGAGCCATTGCTGAAAATTCTAATGGAAGAACAATGAACAGATTAGTTTGTGTAGAAATGTGATTTTTTTTTTCCTTAGCATAAGGCAAAATTTAAAGCAGATCTTAAAGATTTTTTATCTCTATTGACCTTTTTTCTTATTTATGTTTACAATATGTGGTGCTCTGTGGTCTATGAATAGTTCAGAAACCTTGCATTTTTAATCTGCCAAGTGCCAATCCATGCAACATGAACAGATGTTTTCTGTTTGAATTGCCAGGAAAGGAAACTGTAACTAGAAATGCTGTTGATTTATCAAATGTGATGGTCATTAAATTTTTACGTTACAGAAAGTCAAAAAGTGTAGTTAATTAAAGTTTTAGCTACTGTGCAATAAAGCTTCCAAAATTGATCCAAAAATGTCTATATATATATAACTTGTAATTATAAAATAATAATTTTCTTTAAACTAAAAAATATATATCAGTGTTTGGCTCCTTTGTCAATGTGCATACAGATGTACATATGGATTTGATTTTTATCAGTACAAAACTTGCAAAAGAATCTTTTACATTTGCTTAAATTTCCTTAAAAAAATTTGATTTCCCAATGTATGAATATTTTTCGGCTTTGCGTCTGTTGTTTATGTATAATAAGTAAACTAGTTTTTCAATTTCTGTTCATTAAATTGCTACTGCCTTTCAACTGGATAGCAAGAAAAACAAAGTAAGGTATTTAAAGTAGTAAACCATTCTACCGTAAAAAGGAGGTCCAAATGCGTTTTATAACCAGGGATTGCCTCTATTCATTGGGGTTTTGAGTTTTCGAAAAATAAGCCTGTATGTCTGGATTTTATTGCTTTCTAGTGGATGGCGGCAGACAATCAACTTCCTCATTTTATTACATAGAAGCCAACTCCAGATAGAAATTCTCTGCACTTGGGTTAATATAAGTAACATAACATAATTAATCAACCAGGATTGTACAACAATTTATAAACTGAAAAAGAACCCTTTTTGACATTCACAATGGGATAATAAACAAAAGAAGTGGATCCTAATTGCTCGAAGGGCACATTTTAGGAATGGTATTTATTTATTTTGAAAACATAAGATATCTTTTTACATGTAATTTAGATAGATAATGGGCTCTGTTTATCAATGTGTCAACCTGATAACATTCGCTGGTTTAAATACGCTTGCTGTACCTTGCTGCCACAAATCTCAATTCGGCGTCCTTATTTATAAAAAAAAAAAGTCCAAACTCGTGTGCATCAAGTATGATGGGAAGACCATTATACTGTTGAAAATATGAAACATCAATGTATTTACTATTTATCATGTAATATACATAGAAATTTGCATGATCTCAATCACATGACCATCATGTGACTAGTTTTTTTATACCGTTTTTATAATGGACACCATTTTAAATAATCTATTTCATTCTTGTTCACGATTAAGTACATTTCAGAAAGGTAATATTTAGTTTGTTTACTTGTTGCATCCTTAAAATAGCATTTTTTTTAAGAATGCTAACATACAATGTCAATGTATCATAATTTCATATTTGTACATATTTATTTGCATGAAGTATACATATTCATTTGTAGATTATTTAATTTTGTACTACTATTGATCTAACTACCTTTACCATATGATAATCTCTAGTTCATTTGTTCATTAAAATGTTAAAATTGTGTACTGTACTTTGATTTGTAATGATAGAATATGCTCACACACACACATAAATAAATATTTATATATATATATACACACACACTATATATGTATGTATATATATATATCTATAAAAAAAGTATATATTTATTTATCCATTTACATATATCTAATTATGTTCATAAAATATCTGACATATGTATATCTCTTTTAAAATACTTTACTAAATATTACATTAGAGTAAGTGTTTATATATACCACTATATGTTTGTATTGAAACAGAGCAAGATTAAGTACTCATGGTACATTTAGGGCCAGATTACGAGAGTCATGTTATCAGTTACACAATAGCGAAAAGTTGTTTATAGCGGGTGTTTGGGCACGTCGGGTTTAGCGCTCCAATTACTCTGTCCTCTGGTTAACTGTTTTGTGAAAACACAAAACATAAAAAAACAAATAAAAAATACATTAAAGTACAGTGACACTCATAATAACACCATCTAATAAAAATTATTTTAAAACACAAAAAAGTTATAATGGCTCAAAGATATGAGGTCTCAGGTGTTAAAAAAAAAGCAGGCAAAGGGCTTTAACATAGAAATAAATACATATACATGACTAAATATGCATATGCATGTGCATATACAGTATCGGCTCCATTTATTAAGCAGTAGATGCTGCTTCATAGCCTCATTGTTTCATTGGAGCACTTTGCAGTTAAGTAGATGAAAACATGAGAAATCAAATTTATGCAATTTTCATATTTAATAAAGTAGTATTCTGTGTATTTACTGTAAATATTTAAAATTCCAATGTCCTGAACACAGAGGAATATGTTCTAAGTATTTTTAAATATATATTCCTATATATAAACCACCACACACCCGACCGCAAGTGACTAACAGCTAAACCCCTAACCTAACACCACCTAAGTTACCCCAAAATAGAATATCCTTACCTATGAAAAAAAAATTATCTTTAAAAAAAAAAAATTACCTGTAAAATTAATGGAAAACTAACCTTATATTTAAAAAAAATAAAAAATTTAAAAGGTAAGTTTTTAGAATTATTCTTCAGGTAAGTTTTTATTTTTTTAAAGCTAAATTTTTTATAGGTAAGGTTATTCTATATTAGGGTAACTTAGGGGGTGTTAGGTTATGGGGTTTAGATGTTAGTGGGTTACTTTGTGGTGGGGTGGTGGTTTAGGATTTAATAGGGAAGAGGTTTAGTTTGCAATGTGAGGGGGTAGGGGTTTATGGGGTTAATAGTGTAGAAGGTTACTTTGCGGTGGGGGTGGCAGTTTAGTTAGTTTAATCGTGTAGAGAGGTAGTTTTCCATGTGGGTGTGGTGGTTTAGGGGTTAATAGTGTAGAGAGGTAGTTTGAGATGTGGCGGTGGTAGTTTAGGGGTTAATAGTGTAGTTTAGTGCAACTGTTTGAGAGGTAAATGTGATTGCGTTCACTCAATTGCATTTACTTTCAACTTGTAGTACAAGTACACTTTACCGCTTAATGCTATCAATAGAAAATTTGCGGAAATAAATTTGTGGAAATTTAAAAAGCGTGCAACTTGTAATATGGATTATTTCAGAGTTTGGCCCGGTAACTCAGCTTGTCTTAATCTTTTTGCACTAGTCAGGTTGCGTTCGTATTACAAGTTTCAAAAAAACGTATTTTGCAGTAGTGTTAACCCGAGTATCGCGAAAAAACTACCCGAGATCACACAAACGCCATTGCATTTTCGCATTTCCCATAGTCAAGTCAATGGAGAAAAAAATTTGTTGAACAAAACACCCATCGCGCAAACAACATAGCATATTCGCATTAGCAAATCTGTAATATTTACAGTAAAATCTTCATTAACTATGAATATTGCATTCATATGTTTTATCATGTTTTCATCTACTTAATGGCAAAGGGATATAATGCAATTATATGTGTACATATATATATATATTAATGTTTTTTATGTGTACAGTATATGTGACTGTAAATAAATATATACACATATAAATACATTAATACATATGTACACATATATAAACATATATATATATATATATATATACACACACATAGAAATACATCTTTAGCAATGTATATGTATGTGTATCTCAATGTTAAAGCCATTTGCCTGCCTTTTTTCACCTGAGATCTCAAAATCTTTGAGCCCTTATAACTTTTTTGTGCAATATTGTCATTAAAACATTTTTAGCAGACAGTGTTAATATGAGTGTAACTGTACTTTGTATTTTTGAAGCGTTTTGTGCAACTTTTTTGTTTCAGAAAACATTTAACCACAGCTCTGTGATCGTGGTAAGGATTGAAGCGATTTTGCTTCACTTTTAATATCGGTGCAATGAAAATGGTTTGCATTATGATTGCGCTATCACAAAACCGTTTGCACCTCACTTGTAATCTAGCCCTTTATGTTTATACTATAAAAAGAAAAAATAATTTATTTTATTATCATGTCTTCTTCAAATTATCAGTATGTTAACTTTTTAAACAAATAATTAAAAAACAAAACGCAATCATCTATCATCATCTATGTTCAAAGTCTCTGCAGGGGGTATCTTATTTTAATTCTAATTATTAACATTTCAAAGCAAGACAGAGCTAAAGCATGTGTGGTATTTAGATAACCTTGAATTCACTTTTGTTGAGTTTTGTTAGAACCAGCATATTGATTTTAAAAGAATAAGATTTGTATCCAAAACTGAGACAAGTGTCCTGTCTGATCAAACTTATTTAATACATATTCCCATTATATTAAAGTATATTAAGTTAACCTTGCCGGTTATTTAACATGGTTTTTTAAATAAAGTGGTTTTATATCTATAACAATACATATTTACTAATAGTCTGTCCCTTTAACAGCACAGTTGTAACAAGATTCCATCTTATATGTCTTATTTTAATATGTATCATCAACTGTTATGGGTAACGTTAGATACTCAAAAAAAGGAACTCCAATTGTATAAGTTCAAATGAACTATTTTAATTGTTTTGCATAAATATATACAAACCATAACATAAATAATATTATTTACTTAACATGCAAATACTGCATCAATAAGCTTGGTTCTAGCTTTTATGCCCCTGGCATCGTTTACATATATGGGTGCTAAATCATCATCCTCTTCATCTGACTAATCAATACTTTCAATTTAAACATTTGGTATTCTAGTAGTAATATTGTGAATCCCACTACAAATTAAAACTATTTTAGCAACCTTCTCTGGGGCATATTGCATGATTCCCCCAGAGCAATCCAATCATCGGAATCTACTTTTTAAAATTCCAAAGGTACGTTCAATGGCACATTTTATATTTTTTTGTGAATCGTACCAAATTTCAGCCTTAGATGTAGGATTGGTGAATGGTGTAAACAACCATGACAAACACGAATAGCCAGAATCTCCTGCATGAAACAAAAACATTTTAAACAATTATTATTTTAAAAATGAAATTGACTAATTTGAAACAGAACTATAAATTTAAATATTTATGAGAAAACATTACTTAGAGTCCAACACTTTGGCATTTCTTCTTCCTGGAACTTGTCATAAATAGCAGAATTTCTGAGTATGAATGAGTCATGGGTTGATCCAGGAAATCCTGACCGAACACTGTATGCCATTTTTCTGGTCTAAAGGGGAAACACACATAACATGGTAAAATTTGTAACAAGGCTTTCATAACAGTATTTAGATGCCTTGCGAAAGTTGGCTGACTCATTCCAATCAGTATGCTGGTGACTAACTGAAACTGACTGAAAGTTTAACCATTAGAAGTATTGTTCTTGTACGTGCTGTAAGTGGTTCTAAGGAGTTTTTAATTTCATTGTAAAGTCTCACTATGGATTCCATATTCAGACGGAATCTCCTAGTAATCTCTGTATCACTTAAGGCATGCAATCCAATTCTTGGGAGAAATACTCTTGCCACTCTTATGCGTCTTTGTGCTCTTCTGTTGCCTTTTGTGGCTCTTCTATTGCCTGTTGCTGGTTTAGTAATCTCCTTCTTTTGCTTCATAGTAGTATTTAAAATGTAAATACATTTATCATGTTTATTTTTAATGTTGTGATAAGAGGACAAACAGCATATAACTTGAGTTCTGTGTTGGTAAGTTGGTAGACACAACCTTTTATAGTCTAGTAGCATCCCTGTGAATGCTATGGCATTCACAAGCTCAAAGGTGGCAGATTGAAAACCAGATTTGCTGCTTCAATTGAGATGCAAACGTAACAGTCGAATATTTAATACATTTTATTTGGTCGAATGGAGTCAAATCTAAAGGAGGATTATGCTAAAATATTGTGACCATCGACTTACATTGAACTAATATCGGTGGAGTGTATGTTATGTATGTTACATTGATTTGGGCTACATTTGACAATGTTGTCGCAATGATAACTTAGGGGTGTCAATTGTGTTCATAATTTGATGCATATAACAGTTTAAGCTTTGATAAATGGAGCCCAATGTGTTGGGTGTGCTTACTATTGCAGAGGAGTGTTGCCACTGAGGGGGTTCGTGTGTATGTGGGGGATTAACTTAGTGGTGGGAAGTTACAGGTGATGAGGCAGGAAAGGCAATTAGTAAGGTTTTAGGGTGGGTTGTATGGTATTTGTGGTTATTTATGGAACGACTGCATGGTTACATTTAAATTGCACTGGGAAATTTGGAACAGCATAATTACAGATTGAAGGGCAGTTTGGGGGTTCATGACAATGAAGGTAGGTTTGTTTGTTGCAGGGGTTTAGGACAGCATGGTTTGGGTTAAATTGTGGTGGGGACAGTGCAGTTATCATTACTAGCAGTGGGAAGGTCATATATTTATTTGGATTTTGGGGTATCTGATGACTGGTAATTAGGGTTAAAAAGCAAGTGGGAGATGCAATAACAGCCCATGTAAAATAGGTTCCAGTACAGAATGGGGTCAGAAACTCCCTGTTGGGTGGTGATAGTAGTCAGCCATCAAGTGCTGCTATTATTTAGTAAGCCTCATATAGCAGGCTATAACATCAAAGAAAGAGTGGAGGCACCGGGTAGTTTCACAAACAAAAACGTCCTTTATTTAAGGTAATAAAACAGGAGACACTTTGGAAAAAGCCTTAAATCCTTGGGGCAATGGTGTAGTGGAGGTTCCCCACGTACCCTAGTGCTGACATGTTTCGGCAAATGCCGTAATCGTAGCTAAAGGGTGCTAGCTTGTTTGTTTATTTAAATACACAGTTCACATGTGATAGGTTAAAATCTAATGTGCTACGTAGGTAACACCCACCTCCACCTGTAGTTAATATATCTGCCCTAATCTAGGATGTATTACCATGCTATCCACTTTGTGCACAATTTTATCTGTCATAATTATAAGGCAGATAGATATGATAAATAATATCATTCACAAAACATTCCTTATCGTGTGTATATAAATAAGGTAACACCAAAACTGAAAAAACCCATTTGATAATAAATTATCAATAATGAACTAAAGATACAAATGTAAATAAATGCAATGAAAATGAATAAATAAATAAAGATAAGGATCTGTTAAACAGACACAATACTGGAGGCACCAGAGAATTGTTCTTGGCAACTAACACTAATAGGCTTTTTTGCATCAAACCATGTTTTACTATAGTGTGCATACACTAGACTATATTAAGTCAGTTTCTATGTCTTGTGTGTAGTTGCCTAAGGTAAAATTTAGCCAAGGTGAAATTTATTTATATGTATATAAACTTATAAGCATACATCAGCATTTTGATGCTTTGTCCCGAATACACAGGCTAACACCAGAAATTAATTAAATCATATTCAGAGTTGAGCCCATTCGGCACCCTGGTGTTCAACCTGTGTATTCAAAACACTTCCCTTTTGAGGAGCAGATTCTCCCTATCACCTCCCCTATTTTGTGTATTTACTACTTCAATAATTGTCCATGACAATGTCCCTGGATCCTTATTATGTTTAAGCTTGAAGTGGTTTACAAGGGGGGTGGTGAGTTTGCCTTGCTTAATGTCATTTATATGTTCCCTTATCCTGGTTCTGACTTGTCGAGACGTTTGACCTGTATATTGGGTGTCACATGTGTCGCAACTGAGAAGATAGACTGCATATGTGGACCTACAGTTGAAGAGCGCCCTGTGTGCAAATGTTTCACCTGAATAGGCACTCCTAAATATATTTCCTAGTTTTACATGTCCACATGCTATACAGCTGCTAAAATTACACTTGTAAACCCCTTTATACCTTAACCACGAGGATGTATTTATTTAATCTTGTTTTAATTGCGTGGGGGCTACATAATTGCCTATGGTTTTGCCTCTCCTAAAGGCAAACCTCAACCTTTGTGTGGCAATATGTGCAAGATCGTCATCAGCCTTCAGTACTGTCATGTGCTTGCGTATAATATTGCACACCTGATAATATTGCCTACTGAACTGAGTGACAAAAGTTAACTGTTCTGGTTTAGTGTCACATTTGGAATGTTTCTCATTAAGTAGGGTGGTCCTTTTTATGGCCCTTACTTCCTCACGTGCCCTATATATATCCTGCTTGGGGTACCCTCTCTCCTTAAACTTGGTTACTAGTTCAGTTTCATGCTTGAAATGTTCACTATCTCGGGTACAATTCCTTTTGACCCTGGTGAACTGACCCTTCAAGACTGACTTAAATACCTGTTTCGGGTGGCTACTATGGGCATGTAAGAGAGTATTTCTTGTTATTGGTTTCCTATAAAGCTCAACCTTAACACATTCTGGTTTCACACCATGAAGGGTAACATCCAGAAAATTGATGCTAGTAGGCCCATATTCATGGGTGAACTGTAGGCCAGCCTTATTAATGTTCAAATACTCTGCAAATATCTCAGCTTCCTCCACACTTCCATCCCAGACAAACAGCAGATCGTCTATATATCGACGATAATATACAATTTTGCCTCTTTGCCTGTTTTTATCCCCATAGATGTGGCACAGCTCCCACCAACCCATGTATAGGTTGGCGTAAGAGGGAGCAAATTTTGCTCCCATGGCCGTGCCACACCTCTGGAGATAAAATACATTTTCAAACACAAAAAAGTTGTGTGTGAGGAGGAATTCGGTTACCCTGACAACAAATCCAATGAAATCATCACTGTATTTAGTAGATCTTCTTAGAAAGAAGGCTATGGCTTCCAAACCTAGATTATGTGGAATAGATGAATAAAGTGACTTCACATCCACTGATAGCCAGCCATAGCCTTCCCTCCAAGAAATCTTTTCTACCTCTATGAGGAGTTGTTTAGTGTCCCTCAGGTGACTAAGGAGTTCCCCCACTAGGGGTTGTAGAAGGGAATCTAACCATTTGGATAGTGGTTCCAACATGGAACCAATCCCGCTGATGATGGGCCTACCCTCAACATTCTCCAGGGACTTATGTACCTTAGGGAGAAGGTTGAAGGTAGGAATTCTGGGGTTACTGTTATATAGATAATCGCTAGTGCCTTCATCAAAAAAAACCCCTTCCATCCCATCATCAATCAGGTGTGAAAGCTCCCTTTGGAACCTTAGTGTGGGGTTAAAATCCAGTTTGGTATATTGTTTGGGATCATTAAGTTGCCGTAGGGCTTCTTTGATGAAGAATACCCTATCCATTAAAACAACAGATCCCCCCTTGTCTGCCGCCCTCACCACCAAATTTTTGTTTTTACTTAAATCTTTGAGTGCTTTTCTTTCCTTAGCACTGAGATTACCCTTAGCCATAGCCTTCTTTCTAAGAAGATCTACTAAATACAGTGATGATTTCATTGGATTTGTTGTCAGGGTAACCGAATTCCTCCTCACACACAACTTTTTTGTGTTTGAAAATGTATTTTATCTCCAGAGGTGTGGCACGGCCATGGGAGCAAAATTTGCTCCCTCTTACGCCAACCTATACATGGGTTGGTGGGAGCTGTGCCACATCTATGGGGATAAAAACAGGCAAAGAGGCAAAATTGTATATTATCGTCGATATATAGATGATCTGCTGTTTGTCTGGGATGGAAGTGTGGAGGAAGCTGAGATATTTGCAGAGTATTTGAACATTAATAAGGCTGGCCTACAGTTCACCCATGAATATGGGCCTACTAGCATCAATTTTCTGGATGTTACCCTTCATGGTGTGAAACCAGAATGTGTTAAGGTTGAGCTTTATAGGAAACCAATAACAAGAAATACTCTCTTACATGCCCATAGTAGCCACCCGAAACAGGTATTTAAGTCAGTCTTGAAGGGTCAGTTCACCAGGGTCAAAAGGAATTGTACCCGAGATAGTGAACATTTCAAGCATGAAACTGAACTAGTAACCAAGTTTAAGGAGAGAGGGTACCCCAAGCAGGATATATATAGGGCACGTGAGGAAGTAAGGGCCATAAAAAGGACCACCCTACTTAATGAGAAACATTCCAAATGTGACACTAAACCAGAACAGTTAACTTTTGTCACTCAGTTCAGTAGGCAATATTATCAGGTGTGCAATATTATACGCAAGCACATGACAGTACTGAAGGCTGATGACGAGCTTGCACATATTGCCACACAAAGGTTGAGGTTTGCCTTTAGGAGAGGCAAAACCATAGGCAATTATGTAGCCCCCACGCAATTAAAACAAGATGAAATAAATACATCCTCGTGGTTAAGGTATAAAGGGGTTTACAAGTGTAATTTTAGCAGCTGTATAGCATGTGGACATGTAAAACTAGGAAATATATTTAGGAGTGCCTATTCAGGTGAAACATTTGCACACAGGGTGCTCTTCAACTGTAGGTCCACATATGCAGTCTATCTTCTCAGTTGCGACACATGTGACACCCAATATACAGGTCAAACGTCTCGACAAGTCAGAACCAGGATAAGGGAACATATAAATGACATTAAGCAAGGCAAACTCACCACCCCCCTTGTAAACCACTTCAAGTTTAAACATAATAAGGATCCAGGGACATTGTCATGGACAATTATTGAAGTAGTAAATACACAAAATAGGGGAGGTGATAGGGAGAATCTGCTCCTCAAAAGGGAAGTGTTTTGGATACACAGGTTGAACACCAGGGTGCCGAATGGGCTCAACTCTGAATATGATTTAATTAATTTCTGGTGTTAGCCTGTGTATTCGGGACAAAGCATCAAAATGCTGATGTATGCTTATAAGTTTATATACATATAAATAAATTTCACCTTGGCTAAATTTTACCTTAGGCAACTACACACAAGACATAGAAACTGACTTAATATAGTCTAGTGTATGCACACTATAGTAAAACATGGTTTGATGCAAAAAAGCCTATTAGTGTTAGTTGCCAAGAACAATTCTCTGGTGCCTCCAGTATTGTGTCTGTTTAACAGATCCTTATCTTTATTTATTTATTCATTTTCATTGCATTTATTTACATTTGTATCTTTAGTTCATTATTGATAATTTATTATCAAATGGGTTTTTTCAGTTTTGGTGTTACCTTATTTATATACACACGATAAGGAATGTTTTGTGAATGATATTATTTATCATATCTATCTGCCTTATAATTATGACAGATAAAATTGTGCACAAAGTGGATAGCATGGTAATACATCCTAGATTAGGGCAGATATATTAACTACAGGTGGAGGTGCGTGTTACCTACGTAGCACATTAGATTTTAACCTATCACATGTGAACTGTGTATTTAAATAAACAAACAAGCTAGCACCCTTTAGCTACGATTACGGCATTTGCCGAAACATGTCAGCACTAGGGTACGTGGGGAACCTCCACTACACCATTGCCCCAAGGATTTAAGGCTTTTTCCAAAGTGTCTCCTGTTTTATTACCTTAAATAAAGGACGTTTTTGTTTGTGAAACTACCCGGTGCCTCCACTCTTTCTTTGATGTTATAACCTGGATGGATATGCTCAAAGGCACGGGTACTTACACTTTCTGAGCAGCAGTGAATCACGCCGGTAAAGACACAGTATTACGCTGTAAAAACGGTCCTCCCTGGTTGAGGACTCATCGCACCTGCGGATCCTTCCGCTCCCATTTGTGACGTCACACAGTTCCGGATCGACCACACACACGCTAAGACGCTGTAGGGACCCACGCCGCGGCTCGACCTCCAGGTTATCACTGTGGATACACAGAACACGGAGAGAGGGGATTTGGAGCCCAGAAGGTTTAAGGTGGGTCCCCAGAATCAGCGCTACATCAGAATAGAAGTAGCAGGTCGTATGTATGTATAACGGAACTTTTGGGGGCCATTGTGATGTGTTGAGAATTGAAGCAGGTGTTATACATACAAGGGGTGCATTCATTTATAATTGAGTAAGCAACGCAACAATACAATCACAGGTGCTGCCAACCTCTTCTATCATATAGCAGGCTGTCACTAAGCTATAGTGATATACGTATGATTTGGCCACTAGGATAAAGGCTAATCTGGGGTGAATTTTGCTTATTTTATTTGTTTTGATTTTTTTTTATGACATGCATTATAGTAATTTGCAGAGGATATAGCCATTTTTTGGCTTTTTTGCAATTGTTAGGACATGATATGCAAGTGGAATATTATAAAGACTAGTCCTAAAGCCCGTTCACACGGGCCATTTTTTGCAGTACAGCGGTCCCACCCCTTGCTCTCTCTCTCCCCCTCTCTTTTGTGCTCTCTTCCCCTCTCTTTTGTGCTCTCCCGCCATCTCTTTTGCGCTCTCTCTCCCCCCCTCTTTTTTGATCTGTCTCTCTCTCCTTTTTTTTTGCTTTCTCTCCATCCCTCTCTTTGCTCTTTCTCTCCATCCCTCTCTTTTGCTCTCTCCCCCCTCTCTTTTGCTCTCTCTCTCCCCCTCTCTCTCCCCTCTCTTTTGCTCTCTCTCTCCCCCCTCTCCCCCTCTATTTTGCTCTGTCTCTCTCCCCCTCTCTTTTGCTCTCTCTCTCTCCCCTCTCTTTTTCTCTCTTCCCTCTATTTTGCTCTTTCCCCTCTCTTTTGCTCTTTCGCCTCTATTTTGCTCTCTCTCCCCCTCTCTTTTCTCTCTCTCACCCTCTATTTTGCTCTCTCTCTCCCCCTCTCTTTTTTTCTCTCTTCCCTCTATTTTGCTCTTTCCCCTCTATTTTGCTCTCTCTCTCCCCCTCTCTTCTGCACTTTCCCCTCTTCTGCTCTTCCCCCTCTCTTTAGCTCTTTCCTATCTCTTTTTGTCTCTCCCCCTCTCTTTCTATTTCTCTCCCCTCTCTGTCGCGCCAACGGCACCAGGCCACGCCCTTGCCATGCCCGACAACGACCACGCTCCCACCCAGTCACGCCCATTTTTGCAGCAAACAGCATGGATTTTCAGGTAAGGACAGGTGTGTTTGTCCTCGTGCTGTCTCTACTGCGCATGACATCTTCGGACAAACACACTTGGCCTTTTATATAATAGGATTGCTTTAAGCATAAATTGTAACCCTATGGCTGCAGAGTGCTGCAAAAAACTGCAAAGCAATCCTCATAAGACCAAAGAGTTAACACAAATATAAGACTTAAAAAGATGAAATTGTATGCAGCACATTTGCATATACATACATACATAGAAATCCAATCTTAAAGTGAGGAACACTGACTATATATTAATTTTAAATGTAAACAAAATGTACCTTCTCCTTCTGTGTTTTCATTTCGATGTTGCTTACAAAATGATAAACATGATGGAATTTATTACCATACAATAGCATGTTCCAGCTATTTTTAAAACAGTACAAAAAAGGCAGGAGTAAAGGTAATTATTTTTTTTGCCACTTTATGTAACAGTACATATAAATGAAGCAGTTTGAGAGAAGGCTTGTTTTTTACCTAAATCTACTGCACATAAATATCACATTTAATTGCATTAACTATCATAACATTCTTACTAAATCACAGTGACTGTAGATCCAACAGCCTAAAAAGAAAATTACATAAATATTCTTAGACAACCCAAATAGCTAATTATAAATATTCTTAGTTCTAATTACAGAATATTTCATACGCTGCAATCATACTATTAAATTTTAGTTTTGCGTAAATTAACATCTGCTCCAATTCCTTAGAATAGCTATGAAGAGGGGTACTCAATAATTTTGCAGGGTTTTCAAAATCAAAGAAATCCATGAAAATTATTGTAACAGTTAAAAGTCTTGTGTTAGTAGCAATTGGTTAAAACCATGAACAGACAAACATGGTTAGCAGTTAAAATATAACATCCCACCCATGGGCGGTATTTGAAGCATTTCATCAGAAGCTGTTATAATAGAGTGCAATCAGTGCAGTGGATTACTTTGTTAATATTAATGCTGGTATCAGAAGTCCTCCACGGGCACGTTGCAGTTTAGCCATCAGCTCCGGAATGAGTCAGGAATGTGTGCCTTGTAGTGGTATTCCAAATGAAGCCTTGAGCTAAAAAAGTAACATAAGTTTATTATTCAAATTAAAAAATCACAAGAAACATGTAGGTTACTCCATGGCAGCAAAATGTCTGACCGGTTTTGGTCTAGGAGACCGTAACATAGACTAATAGCTGTCATCTGGAACAGCTATTTAAGCAAAAACAACACCTTCTGATTGGTTAAAAACAAATAGCTTCTGGTTAACCATGAGCGTTACAAAATTGTCATCCAATTTACCTCATCATTCTGGGCAAAAATAAATAGAACAATAAGAAGAGAATAAACAAATGTTAAACAAATATTAAGCAATCATAAATGCATGCATCAGATTGGGAGTAGATTACATATTGGTAAATACACTGATGAGATATACTAACAATAATCATAATAGTATTTCAAGAGCAGGTTCATAGGGGCACAATTCGGATTAGGATCCCATACCCCAGTTTACATAAATTCTACCTTAGAGCATACTCGAAACATACATTAAGAAAATATGCAGATGAATAATACTGTATACAAAGTATATGCCAATGTTAAAATACCATACAATATATGCCAAAGTCCCATAGATAAAGCTGAGTCATTATTGTCAGAGGGAAACGAAAAGATATAATAAATAAACACTATCTCTGCCAGAAGTTAATAATGTCAAACTCAGAGTTGAAGCACTGCGTCAACAGACTCTGTAATTTGAAAATCTAATAGGTTTCCTAGTATATTGGTTATACCAATGGCACTACTTAATTAGATAGACACTGATTCTTTAATTTAGACACCAAGTCTGGAAAGGAATGGGTGCTGTGTAAAAATTAAATTCACACAAAGAAAAGAAAAGAATACACTTATAGCACTCCAGGGTCATAATTCTCAATAGTAAATAAATGTGAGAGGTATCATATCTCTTACTGACCGTTAGAGAGTGGAAATGGGAGAGACAAAAACAAAATTAAAATATAACTTTTATTGGGGTCAAGTAAAATTAGGATCATTTTATTAAAAACACACTTAGGTACCAAATGTAGTGAATAAATATGATTGCAGGGTAATTAACGTGGTATGTGAAGTTGCAATTAAGGTACTAGTAAGTATTGGATACTGATGATGTGAATAACACCTGAATTTCACAATCAATTTTCCAATAGTGAGTGAAATTATTATGTTATTATTGCACTCTATAATGAGTGAAATTATTAAGTTGAAATTGCGTTATTGGTGATACATACAAATTACCAACGAGCTAAGGTAGTAAGCTAAGAAGTACTGTATCTTTAATTACAAGTGTTAATGTCACCTGTTACTTAGCCAGTGTATCTATCAACTGTGATTATAAGCAGAAAATATGCACTATATCGTAGTAACACCATTCACATGTGTCAAATAAATATACTGTAGGTGTTAGGTGTAACTGGTAGTATCCAATAGTAAATGTTTGATTCCCACTTTACTGGCTAAGGTTAGGATACCCTTATCGTAATACAGGGTCCAATAATGCTTAGTATTAAGTTGTAGTTACCGAGATTACAGCAACTAGTGGGCAAAAATAACTTAAAGTAAAGTTACTGTTTAATATTCATCCCACCCGTTTGCAATATGTGGCATACTTAGGATATATTAATTATATCGGCAATATCTGCTTCTAAGTGTTGTGACACACTACAGATATAAGGAAATCTATAGTATATTGCTCTTAACGTATTAGGGAGGGGGATCGACAGTGTATTTTATGTCAGTAATGTAATTGAAGTATCGTAATAACACTGGACCTTGTCTAATGTTGACGTGTTAAGGCAAAATAGCTATTGCCATGAATTTGACCACAAAAAAGCGACATCTATCTGTCCCACCTGTGTAGTCAGTTAAGTATTATGTTACCGATATAAACAGTCTGAGATTACAAAGGTCTATGTTGAGGTGCGGGAACACCACTACAAATAAACAGTAACTGCCGTAGTTCTGCTAGTACCACAATCACACTGAGCCGTTGGTAATACATTATCGTTCACTCTGTATCAGGTAGTAGCAACTTACAGGAACTATAATACCCACTGTTAGTGATTACCCATTATTAACAGATACACTACAGTAAAGTTTGGTAGCCTAAGGCTTGCTAAAAACACAGGAGCTCCTAGGACTCCTCACCATTACCCTAGCGTCCCTGACATGTTTCGCCAAAAAATGGCTTTTTCAAAGGGTAAGCACGCCGCACTGTAGTCGGCTATTTAAGGAGGTTCTTGTCACGCCCTCAATAGGCGTGTTAGTATCCACCAACCAATCCATTCCAGATCTGTCTCGTCTCGTCAAGAGGAGGATGGATTTGATCGTGTAAAGATATTAACTCTTTGTTGTCATGTTGAAGATTTATTGAGCATGTTAATGAAACCTAATAATGGAGAAGGTTTAACGCAGTTTTGAAATAAACATCTTATACTGATATATGATGTTGGATGCGTCACCCGGTGGGTAGTGAGTCACATACAGATAACTTGTCAATTATGATTGCATATTTCTCAATATGCATTTTCAATATAAACTGTTAATTTAGTATAGTATATGTATAATACTCCTGAATGGAATTACAGCTAAAGTTTAGCATCTGCTGATGATGTATTACAAGACATTGGGCACTAAGCCAATGTATGCATATATAACGAGGGATATCCGAATATACCAATACTGATGAGTCATCTGAACCAATAGGAATATATGAAAGTATCAATATAACTTCAATGGCATTGTATGCCTATCTGGGTAGAATCTGGGTAAACAATGTGCCCTTCACATACCAGATTTGAAGGCTACGATCACATTTATATACATATCAGCAGAGACATGTGAATCTACTTATTGTAACATTACACGTTACCTTAACATATGTTTCAATATAAGTAATGATATATATAGAGTTTAAATCAAATTTAGGTGAGGAAGTATTTAACCAGCAAAAAAGAAGAAATATTGTATATGTTATAAAATTAATGGAGAACTATAATTTTATCGTTATCTACAAAGTGAAATGCTCAGAGTGTCGATAGGCTGTTGTCAAACAGAAGTGTTTCAAATGATATTTAAATCTGGGTAATTAAAAGGATTTTAATTTTAGAATAATGTGAAGATGATATCTACCCAATGGTAGAGTATGGTGTGATGATAATAGTATCATATAAGTGTGAAATGAAAAATCTGTTGGATGCAATATAAAATGATCCAAAGTGATGTGAATTTAATTTACTCTAAGTGTTGTGTGATGGTGTACAAACATGGAATAAAAGTGACAAAAAAAGAAAAAATTACTGTGATTTTGTGAATCATAGTGACTGTATAATATACTTAATGGTTAGTACTACATGTGAATATTTATGGCACCTGAATGAAATAAATAATAAACCAGAAATACATTGAAATTAATTAATGTTTGATGTTCATTACTGGTGTTGGGGAAACTTACTCTCACTAAATCTCCTCTTTATGAGTTAATATATTGGATTACAATTAGAGGAATGGAATAAAGTTATTTTGTTCATTCAGTCCAAAAGGTTGGACTGTATTTAGCAGAAATATTCATTTGCTCTCTGCTTGTAATAAAATCTTTTCAAGATTCCCTCCTCTTATTCCCAGTTGTATTTTCTGAATTCCAAAGCATTTGAGCTCTGACTGTTTGGAATTGTGTCATAATGTCTTCCAAATGGCAGCAAGACAGACAATCTAGACAGCGTAAAAGAGAAACCGACCAGAATGAGGTATTCAAAAATCCCTCTGCTAATGTATCAAACATACAAGACAAAATGAACTCAGCCCTCAAGGATATACATAGACTTATGTTCAAACAGGATAAACTGTGGTGGAATCACCACTTTTTTGAGAAATATATTGAACTCAAGTTAATCCCTAGACGTCTGAGGATACAATTATTCTCAGCATTTGAATTCTGTAACCCCAAACATAATATAGAATGGGAAGAGGCACTCTCAGAGTGCTCAACTAAATTAATGAAAATTTTAATAAAACATGACAAGGAAGAATATGATCTATTGGAAACAAAAGTTCAAGAATTAAATACACAATTACAGAGTTTGAATATCTCACAGAATTTGAGCAAACATACAAACAATATAAAAAAGTAAAAAAAAAAGAGTTAGATAAATATGAGAACGAAATTAAACAAACAAAACAAGGGAAATTGAGTAGGGACAAAACTGATTATGCTAATAAAAAAGTCTACAAATGGAAGACAAGAACTAACACTAATAGAGAAAGACCATCACGAGTTAATTTAGTTCAAAGTGACGTTTCAGACACTGAAGGGGATGAATATGAGACTCAAGAGTCTGATACAGAACAGCAAACTTCTAACTCTGAGAATAACACCAGAATCACAAGAGGGAAAAGGAAAGATTTTCTAGGAACTGGTGCCTCTTCACACACAGACACAAGAGAAGAGGCAGGGGGAAAACCAAAAAGACAAAACAAAAGTCAAACATCGAACAAAACAAACAAAAAAAGTTGGAAACCCTATCAGAGAGTTCCAAGCCCCTTTTCCCAGATGAAACTGACTCACTGAGAATAATTAACTTATCTCAAAAATTATTATCAGCAGCAAATATAACTATACTCTCTAAGGGCATGTCATTTTGTCCCACACCCACTCTTGACAAATTTGAAATAATAAAAGATTTACACCTTTTTGTTCGCAAAATAGCACTTAAAAGATTCTACAGTGGTAAATTAAACTCCAAAAATGTACATGAACCAGCATTAACACATATGTGGACTGAAGAAGAGAGAGATACATTGGAAACACTAGAAACACTGTTACAGGATAACAGTTCAAGGGAAGAACAAACTGATGAATCCTCCAGAGAAACTAAATGGAGGAATAAAATCACAAACAAATCAACATTTATGCCAAAATTAAATCAATGTTCTCAATTGCAAGTGTTTACAGATGTAGTATGTGGCGAAATAATACAACTGCCTGATAAATTAATAGAACATAATTTAACACCTAATGAACAAAGGGCATTAAATGAGATGAAAAATTGGAATGACATTACCATAAGAAATTCTGATAAAGGAGGTAACATTGTTCTGTGGCCAATAAACATGTATCGAAAAGAGACAGATAAACAGCTAAAAAATATATCATGCTACAAAAAACTTGGGTATAATCCAAATAAAGCTTATCTTCAAGAATACATGAACATCATTAATATGGCCAAATATGACAATATCATTACGAAGGAGTAAGGAATTTCAATTTTTGAAAGTTACTGATCCAATAGTAGCTACCTTCTATTTAATTCCAAAAATTCATAAAAACAAAAACCATCCTCCAGGATGCCCAATTGTCTCAGGCATTAATAGCCTCACTAAGAAAGTGAGCAAATATGTTGATTTTAGATTAAGAAATTATCTCCCTCAGCTATCCTCATATGTATAAGACATCACAGATGTTTTGGTTCAATTTGAAAATATACACCTTTCAACCACTACATGGTTAGTCACGGTAGACGTAGAATCACTTTATACGTGCATTACTCATAACTTAGGAATCCAGGCTGTACAGTGGTTTTTGTCAGTGGGTTCAGAGGAAGATCCCTCACATGACGATTTTGTATTACAACTTATGAATTTCGTCCTAACACATAACTTCTTTACATTCAACAACTGTTTCTACCTACAAACCAGAGGTACCGCCATGGGTACTGCCTGTGCTCCCACCTATGCCAATTTATTTCTAGGCTGGTGGGAGCAAAAATATGTTTTTTCAGATAATAATGCACAATACCTAGATCAAATCCCTCTGTGGATACGTTACATTGATGACGTGCTCTTCCTTTGGGAGGGCACTAAGATGGAATTGGATAAATTTATGTCCAATTTGAATTCCAATGCCCTCAACATCAAATTAACATATGAAGCGAGTCAAGAGACCATAAACTTTTTGGACCTTCAAATAAAGAAAACAATAGAAGGTTTACTTGAAAAGGATGTTCATCGTAAAAAAAAGCCACTAACAGCTTACTTCATAGCACCAGTGCTCATGCCCCCAATACTATTAAGGCCCTCCCTATGGGTGAATTCTTATGAATGAGATGAAATTGCTCCTCTGAGGAAAATTACAAAGTAAGAGTTAACTGAAAGACTTATATCAAGAGGTTATAGCCGAAGATCAATAAAAAAGGCAGAATTTAGAGCGAATAATACCAAAAGACAAGATCTTTTGAAGAAGAAGAACAAACCCAAACAAGAACAAATCAGGTTTATCTCTACCTACAATCCTAAGAGTCCGCAAATTCTGAATATCCTTCAAAACAATTGGCACATTCTTAGATCTGACCCCATTATAGCACATATTATAGGGGAAAAAGTCCAAACAGGCTTCAGGAGAACTCGTAACCTAAAAGACCTTATCAGTCCAAGTCATTTACAAGGATCTAAAACCAGAGGAGCCTTTCAACAGGGTTCATTTAAATGTGGCACATGCAGCACTTGTAGCTTCATGGTCAAAAAACATGAAATACTTGATCGCTTTCATAAGACTCATAAGATAAATTCTTATATCAATTGTCACACAGAGGGAGTCGTCTATGCCCTCCATTGCAATTGCAATAAGACCTATGTAGGCATGACGAAAAGGAAAATCAGGTTAAGACTTCAAGAACATCTGAGGAAAATAAAAAATGCTACTAAAGATTTACAATTAGGCAAAACCGTAACGTCAGTGGCCCGTCATTTTCACAATAGACACAATTCCAAACAGTCAGAGCTCAAATGCTTTGGAATTCAGAAAATACAACTGGGAATAAGATTCTATTACAAGCAGAGAGCAAATGGATATTGCTACTAAATACAGTCCAACCTTTTGGACTAAATGAACAAAATAACTTTATTCCATTCCTCTAATTGTAATCCAATATATTAACTCTTAAAGAGGAGACTTAGTGAGAGTAAGCTTCCCCCACACCAGTAATGAACATCAAACATGCATTAATTTCAATGTATTTCTGGTTTATTATTTATTTCATTCAGGTGCCATAAATATTCACATGTAGTACTAACTATTAAGTATATTAAGAGATATGTGTATGCAATAGTGTGCAGGGTACTAGGTATCAGGCTCCTTACAGAAAAATAGATCCTTCAGTCTATTACTGTATGTGAATGCAGAAAAGAGGTGTAAGGGCACACAAAGCTAAAGATACCAATTAATAACTATCACATATATATGCAAGAGAATATAATAGACCCAAATAGAAAAGGTAAATAATTTATTTATACATAAAAAATATATATTGCACCTATAGAGACGTCTCTAAAATATGAAAACAATTTTTTTTTTTTTTTTAAAAACCCAGCAATTTAATTAAAAAAACAACATTTAGGAAAACCAATTTAAATTGAGGCTAAATTGTAAAGCATAACGGTTACAGATTATAGAGAAAGGTTATACCTCATGTGAAATCACAAGTGTTTCAAGGAAATGACAAACAGATCCAAGTTCGAGGTCACATTAATATATAAGTACAACACTTTATCTGTACTCTGGATCGTATCTAGTATAAAACCAGCGGATGTGTTAAAAAAGGTCTGATTTGCAGACTTAACAGTAAGGATTTATAAGAATATACACCAAACAGCGCTAAATAAAGGCACTTAAGAGTGTGAAAAATATTTCACTACTAGTTTACCATAGTCCATTGGATCCAGCTGAGTTGAGAAATGGAGGGGCGATATTGACCCAAGTTAGGTGTAAGTAGTAAAGCTATAAAATGTCAGATATCTTTCCAGCATATAGCTGATATTGGTATTCAAAATCCTCCTAGAGGATTAGAAGACATTCCTGTATATAATGTGTGATTGTACCTTAAAACTTTTTATCCTGAGAAAGAAGGGTGTCCTGTGCGTCCCACAGTCTGGATATTCGTTAGTGTGATCCTCATGATTTTGGGCGTCTGACATCACAGCCGACACTCCAGGGGCTCGTCTCAAGCTTACCAATCAGCTCCGACTTCCAGGCCGGCACAAAGAAGGAATATCTTTTTAACTTCACTTCTTAGTTTACATACAAACGATGGATATTTGGTATAGACTTCACCTGCCCTTAGTGCTATGCACTCAGGTTCTGTAGACGAAAAAGTTGGAGTGAATGTATCAATATAGAGACAACCCGGGTTGAAAGAAATTCTTGTGTTAAGCAATAACACTTGGATAGAAGGTACACAGTCCCACAATTCTACGCGTTTCGCTCTCTCCTAGAGTTTTATCAAGAGCAAATGGATATTTGCAGAGAGGAAATGGATATTTCTGCTAAATACAGTCCAACCTTTTGGACTGAATGAACAAAATAACTTTATTCCATTCCTCTAATTGTAATCCAATATATTAACTCTTAAAGGGGAGATTTAGTGAGAGTAAGCTTCCCCAACACCAGTAATGAACATCAAGCATGCATTAATTTCAATGTATTTCTGGTTTATTATTTATTTCATTCAGGTGCCATAAATATTCACATGTAGTACTAACCATTAAGTATATTATACAGTCACTATGATTCACAAAATCACAGTATTTTTTTCTTTTCTGTTACTTTTATTCCATGTTTGTACGCCATCACACAACACTTAGAGTAAATTACATTCACATCACTTTGGATCATTTTATATTGCATCCAATAGATTTTTCATTTCACACTTATATGATACTATTATTCCTCTAAATACTATTATCATTCCTCTAAATGTTTGCAGCCCAATCTGACGCTAATTTATCTCTCTCCTTTAGTCTGATTTTTAAACATATCTACCCAAGCCTTGCAAGAAAATACAGAACTTATCTCAGCTGTGCCCCTGCTTTGCAAAAAGTCTGATTTTTAAACATATCTACCCAAGCCTTGCAAGAAAATACAGAACTTATCTCAGCTGTGCCCCTGCTTTGCAAAAAGTCTGATTTTTAAACATATCTACCCAAGCCTTGCAAGAAAATACAGAACTTATCTCAGCTGTGCCCCTGCTTTGCAAAAAGTCTGATTTTTAAACATATCTACCCAAGCCTTGCAAGAAAATACAGAACTTATCTCAGCTGTGCCCCTGCTTTGCAAAAAGTCTGATTTTTAAACATATCTACCCAAGCCTTGCAAGAAAATACAGAACTTATCTCAGCTGTGCCCCTGCTTTGCAAAAAGTCTGATTTTTAAACATATCTACCCAAGCCTTGCAAGAAAATACAGAACTTATCTCAGCTGTGCCCCTGCTTTGCAAAAAGTCTGATTTTTAAACATATCTACCCAAGCCTTGCAAGAAAATACAGAACTTATCTCAGCTGTGCCCCTGCTTTGCAAAAAGTCTGATTTTTAAACATATCTACCCAAGCCTTGCAAGAAAATACAGAACTTATCTCAGCTGTGCCCCTGCTTTGCAAAAAGTCTGATTTTTAAACATATCTACCCAAGCCTTGCAAGAAAATACAGAACTTATCTCAGCTGTGCCCCTGCTTTGCAAAAAGTCTGATTTTTAAACATATCTACCCAAGCCTTGCAAGAAAATACAGAACTTATCTCAGCTGTGCCCCTGCTTTGCAAAAAGTCTGATTTTTAAACATATCTACCCAAGCCTTGCAAGAAAATACAGAACTTATCTCAGCTGTGCCCCTGCTTTGCAAAAAGTCTGATTTTTAAACATATCTACCCAAGCCTTGCAAGAAAATACAGAACTTATCTCAGCTGTGCCCCTGCTTTGCAAAAAGTCTGATTTTTAAACATATCTACCCAAGCCTTGCAAGAAAATACAGAACTTATCTCAGCTGTGCCCCTGCTTTGCAAAAAGACTGATTTTTAAACATATCTACCCAAGCCTTGCAAGAAAATACAGAACTTATCTCAGCTGTGCCCCTGCTTTGCAAAAAGTCTGATTTTTAAACATATCTACCCAAGCCTTGCAAGAAAATACAGAACTTATCTCAGCTGTGCCCCTGCTTTGCAAAAAGTCTGATTTTTAAACATATCTACCCAAGCCTTGCAAGAAAATACAGAACTTATCTCAGCTGTGCCCCTGCTTTGCAAAAAGTCTGATTTTTAAACATATCTACCCAAGCCTTGCAAGAAAATACAGAACTTATCTCAGCTGTGCCCCTGCTTTGCAAAAAGTCTGATTTTTAAACATATCTACCCAAGCCTTGCAAGAAAATACAGAACTTATCTCAGCTGTGCCCCTGCTTTGCAAAAAGTCTGATTTTTAAACATATCTACCCAAGCCTTGCAAGAAAATACAGAACTTATCTCAGCTGTGCCCCTGCTTTGCAAAAAGTCTGATTTTTAAACATATCTACCCAAGCCTTGCAAGAAAATACAGAACTTATCTCAGCTGTGCCCCTGCTTTGCAAAAAGTCTGATTTTTAAACATATCTACCCCAGCCTTGCAAGAAAATACAGAACTTATCTCAGCTGTGCCCCTGCTTTGCAAAAAGTCTGATTTTTAAACATATCTACCCAAGCCTTGCAAGAAAATACAGAACTTATCTCAGCTGTGCCCCTGCTTTGCAAAAAGTCTGATTTTTAAACATATCTACCCAAGCCTTGCAAGAAAATACAGAACTTATCTCAGCTGTGCCCCTGCTTTGCAAAAAGTCTGATTTTTAAACATATCTACCCAAGCCTTGCAAGAAAATACAGAACTTATCTCAGCTGTGCCCCTGCTTTGCAAAAAGTCTGATTTTTAAACATATCTACCCAAGCCTTGCAAGAAAATACAGAACTTATCTCAGCTGTGCCCCTGCTTTGCAAAAAGTCTGATTTTTAAACATATCTACCCAAGCCTTGCAAGAAAATACAGAACTTATCTCAGCTGTGCCCCTGCTTTGCAAAAAGTCTGATTTTTAAACATATCTACCCAAGCCTTGCAAGAAAATACAGAACTTATCTCAGCTGTGCCCCTGCTTTGCAAAAAGTCTGATTTTTAAACATATCTACCCAAGCCTTGCAAGAAAATACAGAACTTATCTCAGCTGTGCCCCTGCTTTGCAAAAAGTCTGATTTTTAAACATATCTACCCAAGCCTTGCAAGAAAATACAGAACTTATCTCAGCTGTGCCCCTGCTTTGCAAAAAGTCTGATTTTTAAACATATCTACCCAAGCCTTGCAAGAAAATACAGAACTTATCTCAGCTGTGCCCCTGCTTTGCAAAAAGTCTGATTTTTAAACATATCTACCCAAGCCTTGCAAGAAAATACAGAACTTATCTCAGCTGTGCCCCTGCTTTGCAAAAAGTCTGATTTTTAAACATATCTACCCAAGCCTTGCAAGAAAATACAGAACTTATCTCAGCTGTGCCCCTGCTTTGCAAAAAGTCTGATTTTTAAACATATCTACCCAAGCCTTGCAAGAAAATACAGAACTTATCTCAGCTGTGCCCCTGCTTTGCAAAAAGTCTGATTTTTAAACATATCTACCCAAGCCTTGCAAGAAAATACAGAACTTATCTCAGCTGTGCCCCTGCTTTGCAAAAAGTCTGATTTTTAAACATATCTACCCAAGCCTTGCAAGAAAATACAGAACTTATCTCAGCTGTGCCCCTGCTTTGCAAAAAGTCTGATTTTTAAACATATCTACCCAAGCCTTGCAAGAAAATACAGAACTTATCTCAGCTGTGCCCCTGCTTTGCAAAAAGTCTGATTTTTAAACATATCTACCCAAGCCTTGCAAGAAAATACAGAACTTATCTCAGCTGTGCCCCTGCTTTGCAAAAAGGTAGATCCTGCAAGATAGTTATATCATTATATTTAACCTACCCTGTTATTTTCTGATGTGTGTATTGTTATATGTATTGGCTATTTATTGTTTTGTTTTTATGATTTAAAATGCATATTTTATTACCATTATGTCTGACCATTATGTTAAAAGTTAGTTTAATCAGCTAAGGCCATGTATCTTTTTTGGACTTTAATGGTTTTATTCCCCTACATGAATACCTCTGTGTTATCTCTGTAATTTTAACTTTCCCTGTGTTTTTGCTTTTATGACCCTTAGCTCAAATGTTCATAGATATTCCCTCCCCATTCCTCTAAATGTTTGCAGCCCAATCTGACGCTAATTTATCTCTCTCCTTTAGTCTGATTTTTAAACATATCTACCCAAGCCTTGCAAGAAAATACAGAACTTATCTCAGCTGTGCCCCTGCTTTGCAAAAAGTCTGATTTTTAAACATATCTACCCAAGCCTTGCAAGAAAATACAGAACTTATCTCAGCTGTGCCCCTGCTTTGCAAAAAGTCTGATTTTTAAACATATCTACCCAAGCCTTGCAAGAAAATACAGAACTTATCTCAGCTGTGCCCCTGCTTTGCAAAAAGTCTGATTTTTAAACATATCTACCCAAGCCTTGCAAGAAAATACAGAACTTATCTCAGCTGTGCCCCTGCTTTGCAAAAAGTCTGATTTTTAAACATATCTACCCAAGCCTTGCAAGAAAATACAGAACTTATCTCAGCTGTGCCCCTGCTTTGCAAAAAGTCTGATTTTTAAACATATCTACCCAAGCCTTGCAAGAAAATACAGAACTTATCTCAGCTGTGCCCCTGCTTTGCAAAAAGTCTGATTTTTAAACATATCTACCCAAGCCTTGCAAGAAAATACAGAACTTATCTCAGCTGTGCCCCTGCTTTGCAAAAAGTCTGATTTTTAAACATATCTACCCAAGCCTTGCAAGAAAATACAGAACTTATCTCAGCTGTGCCCCTGCTTTGCAAAAAGTCTGATTTTTAAACATATCTACCCAAGCCTTGCAAGAAAATACAGAACTTATCTCAGCTGTGCCCCTGCTTTGCAAAAAGTCTGATTTTTAAACATATCTACCCAAGCCTTGCAAGAAAATACAGAACTTATCTCAGCTGTGCCCCTGCTTTGCAAAAAGTCTGATTTTTAAACATATCTACCCAAGCCTTGCAAGAAAATACAGAACTTATCTCAGCTGTGCCCCTGCTTTGCAAAAAGGTAGATCCTGCAAGATAGTTATATCATTATATTTAACCTACCCTGTTATTTTCTGATGTGTGTATTGTTATATGTATTGGCTATTTATTGTTTTGTTTTTATGATTTAAAATGCATATTTTATTACCATTATGTCTGACCATTATGTTAAAAGTTAGTTTAATCAGCTAAGGCCATGTATCTTTTTTGGACTTTAATGGTTTTATTCCCCTACATGAATACCTCTGTGTTATCTCTGTAATTTTAACTTTCCCTGTGTTTTTGCTTTTATGACCCTTAGCTCAAATGTTCATAGATATTCCCTCCCCATTCCTCTAAATGTTTGCAGCCCAATCTGACGCTAATTTATCTCTCTCCTTTAGTCTGATTTTTAAACATATCTACCCAAGCCTTGCAAGAAAATACAGAACTTATCTCAGCTGTGCCCCTGCTTTGCAAAAAGTCTGATTTTTAAACATATCTACCCAAGCCTTGCAAGAAAATACAGAACTTATCTCAGCTGTGCCCCTGCTTTGCAAAAAGTCTGATTTTTAAACATATCTACCCAAGCCTTGCAAGAAAATACAGAACTTATCTCAGCTGTGCCCCTGCTTTGCAAAAAGTCTGATTTTTAAACATATCTACCCAAGCCTTGCAAGAAAATACAGAACTTATCTCAGCTGTGCCCCTGCTTTGCAAAAAGTCTGATTTTTAAACATATCTACCCAAGCCTTGCAAGAAAATACAGAACTTATCTCAGCTGTGCCCCTGCTTTGCAAAAAGTCTGATTTTTAAACATATCTACCCAAGCCTTGCAAGAAAATACAGAACTTATCTCAGCTGTGCCCCTGCTTTGCAAAAAGTCTGATTTTTAAACATATCTACCCAAGCCTTGCAAGAAAATACAGAACTTATCTCAGCTGTGCCCCTGCTTTGCAAAAAGTCTGATTTTTAAACATATCTACCCAAGCCTTGCAAGAAAATACAGAACTTATCTCAGCTGTGCCCCTGCTTTGCAAAAAGTCTGATTTTTAAACATATCTACCCAAGCCTTGCAAGAAAATACAGAACTTATCTCAGCTGTGCCCCTGCTTTGCAAAAAGTCTGATTTTTAAACATATCTACCCAAGCCTTGCAAGAAAATACAGAACTTATCTCAGCTGTGCCCCTGCTTTGCAAAAAGTCTGATTTTTAAACATATCTACCCAAGCCTTGCAAGAAAATACAGAACTTATCTCAGCTGTGCCCCTGCTTTGCAAAAAGTCTGATTTTTAAACATATCTACCCAAGCCTTGCAAGAAAATACAGAACTTATCTCAGCTGTGCCCCTGCTTTGCAAAAAGTCTGATTTTTAAACATATCTACCCAAGCCTTGCAAGAAAATACAGAACTTATCTCAGCTGTGCCCCTGCTTTGCAAAAAGTCTGATTTTTAAACATATCTACCCAAGCCTTGCAAGAAAATACAGAACTTATCTCAGCTGTGCCCCTGCTTTGCAAAAAGTCTGATTTTTAAACATATCTACCCAAGCCTTGCAAGAAAATACAGAACTTATCTCAGCTGTGCCCCTGCTTTGCAAAAAGTCTGATTTTTAAACATATCTACCCAAGCCTTGCAAGAAAATACAGAACTTATCTCAGCTGTGCCCCTGCTTTGCAAAAAGTCTGATTTTTAAACATATCTACCCAAGCCTTGCAAGAAAATACAGAACTTATCTCAGCTGTGCCCCTGCTTTGCAAAAAGTCTGATTTTTAAACATATCTACCCAAGCCTTGCAAGAAAATACAGAACTTATCTCAGCTGTGCCCCTGCTTTGCAAAAAGTCTGATTTTTAAACATATCTACCCAAGCCTTGCAAGAAAATACAGAACTTATCTCAGCTGTGCCCCTGCTTTGCAAAAAGTCTGATTTTTAAACATATCTACCCAAGCCTTGCAAGAAAATACAGAACTTATCTCAGCTGTGCCCCTGCTTTGCAAAAAGTCTGATTTTTAAACATATCTACCCAAGCCTTGCAAGAAAATACAGAACTTATCTCAGCTGTGCCCCTGCTTTGCAAAAAGTCTGATTTTTAAACATATCTACCCAAGCCTTGCAAGAAAATACAGAACTTATCTCAGCTGTGCCCCTGCTTTGCAAAAAGTCTGATTTTTAAACATATCTACCCAAGCCCTGCAAGAAAATACAGAACTTATCTCAGCTGTGCCCCTGCTTTGCAAAAAGTCTGATTTTTAAACATATCTACCCAAGCCTTGCAAGAAAATACAGAACTTATCTCAGCTGTGCCCCTGCTTTGCAAAAAGTCTGATTTTTAAACATATCTACCCAAGCCTTGCAAGAAAATACAGAACTTATCTCAGCTGTGCCCCTGCTTTGCAAAAAGTCTGATTTTTAAACATATCTACCCAAGCCTTGCAAGAAAATACAGAACTTATCTCAGCTGTGCCCCTGCTTTGCAAAAAGTCTGATTTTTAAACATATCTACCCAAGCCTTGCAAGAAAATACAGAACTTATCTCAGCTGTGCCCCTGCTTTGCAAAAAGTCTGATTTTTAAACATATCTACCCAAGCCTTGCAAGAAAATACAGAACTTATCTCAGCTGTGCCCCTGCTTTGCAAAAAGTCTGATTTTTAAACATATCTACCCAAGCCTTGCAAGAAAATACAGAACTTATCTCAGCTGTGCCCCTGCTTTGCAAAAAGGTCTGATTTTTAAACATATCTACCCAAGCCTTGCAAGAAAATACAGAACTTATCTCAGCTGTGCCCCTGCTTTGCAAAAAGGTAGATCCTGCAAGATAGTTATATCATTATATTTAACCTACCCTGTTATTTTCTGATGTGTGTATTGTTATATGTATTGGCTATTTATTGTTTTGTTTTTATGATTTAAAATGCATATTTTATTACCATTATGTCTGACCATTATGTTAAAAGTTAGTTTAATCAGCTAAGGCCATGTATCTTTTTTGGACTTTAATGGTTTTATTCCCCTACATGAATACCTCTGTGTTATCTCTGTAATTTTAACTTTCCCTGTGTTTTTGCTTTTATGACCCTTAGCTCAAATGTTCATAGATATTCCCTCCCCATTCCTCTAAATGTTTGCAGCCCAATCTGACGCTAATTTATCTCTCTCCTTTAGTCTGATTTTTAAACATATCTACCCAAGCCTTGCAAGAAAATACAGAACTTATCTCAGCTGTGCCCCTGCTTTGCAAAAAGTCTGATTTTTAAACATATCTACCCAAGCCTTGCAAGAAAATACAGAACTTATCTCAGCTGTGCCCCTGCTTTGCAAAAAGTCTGATTTTTAAACATATCTACCCAAGCCTTGCAAGAAAATACAGAACTTATCTCAGCTGTGCCCCTGCTTTGCAAAAAGTCTGATTTTTAAACATATCTACCCAAGCCTTGCAAGAAAATACAGAACTTATCTCAGCTGTGCCCCTGCTTTGCAAAAAGTCTGATTTTTAAACATATCTACCCAAGCCTTGCAAGAAAATACAGAACTTATCTCAGCTGTGCCCCTGCTTTGCAAAAAGTCTGATTTTTAAACATATCTACCCAAGCCTTGCAAGAAAATACAGAACTTATCTCAGCTGTGCCCCTGCTTTGCAAAAAGTCTGATTTTTAAACATATCTACCCAAGCCTTGCAAGAAAATACAGAACTTATCTCAGCTGTGCCCCTGCTTTGCAAAAAGTCTGATTTTTAAACATATCTACCCAAGCCTTGCAAGAAAATACAGAACTTATCTCAGCTGTGCCCCTGCTTTGCAAAAAGTCTGATTTTTAAACATATCTACCCAAGCCTTGCAAGAAAATACAGAACTTATCTCAGCTGTGCCCCTGCTTTGCAAAAAGGTAGATCTGCAAGATAGTTATATCATTATATTTAACCTACCCTGTTATTTCTGATGTGTGTATTGTTTATATGTATTGGCTATTTATTGTTTGTTTTTAGGATGTTAAAATGCATATTTTATGTACCCTATTATGGTCTGACCATTTGTAAAAAGTTAGTATTCAGCTAAGCCATGTATCTTTTTGGACTTAATGGTTTCCTACATGATACCTCTGTTTATCTCAGCAATACAGAACTTATCTCAGCTGTGCCCCTGCTTTGCAAAAAGTCTGATTTTTAAACATATCTACCCAAGCCTTGCAAGAAAATACAGAACTTATCTCAGCTGTGCCCCTGCTTTGCAAAAAGTCTGATTTTTAAACATATCTACCCAAGCCTTGCAAGAAAATACAGAACTTATCTCAGCTGTGCCCCTGCTTTGCAAAAAGTCTGATTTTAAACATATCTACCCAAGCCTTGCAAGAAAATACAGAACTTATCTCAGCTGTGCCCCTGCTTTGCAAAAAAGTCTGATTTTTAAACATATCTACCCAAGCCTTGCAAGAAAATACAGAACTTATCTCAGCTGTGCCCCTGCTTTGCAAAAAGTCTGATTTTTAAACATATCTACCCAAGCCTTGCAAGAAAATACAGAACTTATCTCAGCTGTGCCCCTGCTTTGCAAAAAGTCTGATTTTTAAACATATCTACCCAAGCCTTGCAAGAAAATACAGAACTTATCTCAGTGTGTATTGTTATATGTATTGGCTATTTATTGTTTTGTTTTTATGATTTAAAATGCACTATTTTATTACCATTATGTCTGACCATTATGTTAAAAGTTAGTTTAATATCAGCTAAGGCCATGTATCTTTTTTGGACTTTAATGGTTTTATTCCCCTACATGAATACCTCTGTGTTATCTCTGTAATTTTAACTTTCCCTGTGTTTTTGCTTTTATGACCCTTAGCTCAAATGTTCATAGATATTCCCTCCCCATTCCTCTAAATGTTTGCAGCCCAATCTGACGCTAATTTAATCTCTCTCCTTTAGTCTGATTTTTAAACATATCTACCCAAGCCTTGCAAGAAAATACAGAACTTATCTCAGCTGTGCCCCTGCTTTGCAAAAAGTCTTGATTTTTAAACATATCTACCCAAGCCTTGCAAGAAAATACAGAACTTATCTCAGCTGTGCCCCCTGCTTTGCAAAAAGTCTGATTTTTAAACACTATCTACCCAAGCCTTGCAAGAAAATACAGAACTTATCTCAGCTGTGCCCCTGCATTGCAAAAAGTCTGATTTTTAAACATATCTACCCAAGCCTTGCAAGAAAATACAGAACTTATCTCAGCTGTGCCCCTGCTTTGCAAAAAGTCTGATTTTTAAACATATCTACCCAAGCCTTGCAAGAAAATACAGAACTTATCTCAGCTGTGCCCCTGCTTTGCAAAAAGTCTGATTTTTAAACATATCTACCCAAGCCTTGCAAGAAAATACAGAACTTATCTCAGCTGTGCCCCTGCTTTGCAAAAAGTCTGATTTTTAAACATATCTACCCAAGCCTTGCAAGAAAATACAGAACTTATCTCAGCTGTGCCCCTGCTTTGCAAAAAGTCTGATTTTTAAACATATCTACCCAAGCCTTGCAAGAAAATACAGAACTTATCTCAGCTGTGCCCCTGCTTTGCAAAAAGTCTGATTTTTAAACATATCTACCCAAGCCTTGCAAGAAAATACAGAACTTATCTCAGCTGTGCCCCTGCTTTGCAAAAAGGTAGATCCTGCAAGATAGTTATATCATTATATTTAACCTACCCTGTTATTTTCTGATGTGTGTATTGTTATATGTATTGGCTATTTATTGTTTTGTTTTTATGATTTAAAATGCATATTTTATTACCATTATGTCTGACCATTATGTTAAAAGTTAGTTTAATCAGCTAAGGCCATGTATCTTTTTGGACTTTAATGGTTTTATTCCCCTACATGAATACCTCTGTGTTATCTCTGTAATTTTAACTTTCCCTGTGTTTTTGCTTTTATGACCCTTAGCTCAAATGTTCATAGATATTCCCTCCCCATTCCTCTAAATGTTTGCAGCCCAATCTGACGCTAATTTATCTCTCTCCTTTAGTCTGATTTTTAAACATATCTACCCAAGCCTTGCAAGAAAATACAGAACTTATCTCAGCTGTGCCCCTGCTTTGCAAAAAGTCTGATTTTTAAACATATCTACCCAAGCCTTGCAAGAAAATACAGAACTTATCTCAGCTGTGCCCCTGCTTTGCAAAAAGTCTGATTTTTAAACATATCTACCCAAGCCTTGCAAGAAAATACAGAACTTATCTCAGCTGTGCCCCTGCTTTGCAAAAAGTCTGATTTTTAAACATATCTACCCAAGCCTTGCAAGAAAATACAGAACTTATCTCAGCTGTGCCCCTGCTTTGCAAAAAGTCTGATTTTTAAACATATCTACCCAAGCCTTGCAAGAAAATACAGAACTATCTCAGCTGTGCCCCTGCTTTGCAAAAAGTCTGATTTTTAAACATATCTACCCAAGCCTTGCAAGAAAATACAGAACTTATCTCAGCTGTGCCCCTGCTTTGCAAAAAGTCTGATTTTTAAACATATCTACCCAAGCCTTGCAAGAAAATACAGAACTTATCTCAGCTGTGCCCCTGCTTTGCAAAAAGTCTGATTTTTAAACATATCTACCCAAGCCTTGCAAGAAAATACAGAACTTATCTCAGCTGTGCCCCTGCTTTGCAAAAAGTCTGATTTTTAAACATATCTACCCAAGCCTTGCAAGAAAATACAGAACTTATCTCAGCTGTGCCCCTGCTTTGCAAAAAGGTAGATCCTGCAAGATAGTTATATCATTATATTTAACCTACCCTGTTATTTTCTGATGTGTGTATTGTTATATGTATTGGCTATTTATTGTTTTGTTTTTATGATTTAAAATGCATATTTTATTACCATTATGTCTGACCATTATGTTAAAAGTTAGTTTAATCAGCTAAGGCCATGTATCTTTTTTGGACTTTAATGGTTTTATTCCCCTACATGAATACCTCTGTGTTATCTCTGTAATTTTAACTTTCCCTGTGTTTTTGCTTTTATGACCCTTAGCTCAAATGTTCATAGATATTCCCTCCCCATTCCTCTAAATGTTTGCAGCCCAATCTGACGCTAATTTATCTCTCTCCTTTAGTCTGATTTTTAAACATATCTACCCAAGCCTTGCAAGAAAATACAGAACTTATCTCAGCTGTGCCCCTGCTTTGCAAAAAGTCTGATTTTTAAACATATCTACCCAAGCCTTGCAAGAAAATACAGAACTTATCTCAGCTGTGCCCCTGCTTTGCAAAAAAGTCTGATTTTTAAACATATCTACCCAAGCCTTGCAAGAAAATACAGAACTTATCTCAGCTGTGCCCCTGCTTTGCAAAAAGGTAGATCCTGCAAGATAGTTATATCATTATATTTAACCTACCCTGTTATTTTCTGATGTGTGTATTGTTATATGTATTGGCTATTTATTGTTTTGTTTTTATGATTTAAAATGCATATTTTATTACCATTATGTCTGACCATTATGTTAAAAGTTAGTTTAATCAGCTAAGGCCATGTATCTTTTTTGGACTTTAATGGTTTTATTCCCCTACATGAATACCTCTGTGTTATCTCTGTAATTTTAACTTTCCCTGTGTTTTTGCTTTTATGACCCTTAGCTCAAATGTTCATAGATATTCCCTCCCCATTCCTCTAAATGTTTGCAGCCATTCTGACGCTAATTTATCTCTCTCATTTAGTCTGATTTTTAAACATATCTACCCAAGCCTTGCAAGAAAATACAGAACTTATCTCAGCTGTGCCCCTGCTTTGCAAAAAGTCTGATTTTTAAACATATCTACCCAAGCCTTGCAAGAAAATACAGAACTTATCTCAGCTGTGCCCCTGCTTTGCAAAAAGTCTGATTTTTAAACATATCTACCCAAGCCTTGCAAGAAAATACAGAACTTATCTCAGCTGTGCCCCTGCTTTGCAAAAAGTCTGATTTTTAAACATATCTACCCAAGCCTTGCAAGAAAATACAGAAACCTATCTCAGCTGTGCCCCTGCTTTGCAAAAAGTCTGATTTTTAAACATATCTACCCAAGCCTTGCAAGAAAATACAGAACTTATCTCAGCTGTGCCCCTGCTTTGCAAAAAGTCTGATTTTTAAAACATATCTACCCAAGCCTTGCAAGAAAATACAGAACTTATCTCAGCTGTGCCCCTGCTTTGCAAAAAGTCTGATTTTTAAACATATCTACCCAAGCCTTGCAAGAAAATACAGAACTTATCTCAGCTGTGCCCCTGCTTTGCAAAAAGTCTGATTTTAAACATATCTACCCAAGCCTTGCAAGAAAATACAGAACTTATCTCAGCTGTGCCCCTGCTTTGCAAAAAGTCTGATTTTTAAACATATCTACCCAAGCCTTGCAAGAAAATACAGAACTTATCTCAGCTGTGCCCCTGCTTTGCAAAAAGTTAATTTTAAACATATCTACCCAAGCCTTGCAAGAAAATACAGAACTTATCTCAGCTGTGCCCCTGCTTTGCAAAAAGTCTGATTTTTAAACATATCTACCCAAGCCTTGCAAGAAAATACAGAACTTATCTCAGCTGTGCCCCTGCTTTGCAAAAAGTCTGATTTTTAAACATATCTACCCAAGCCTTGCAAGAAAATACAGAACTTATCTCAGCTGTGCCCCTGCTTTGCAAAAAGTCCTGATTTTTAACATATCTACCCAAGCCTTGCAAGAAAATACAGAACTTATCTCAGCTGTGCCCCTGCTTTGCAAAAAGTCTGATTTTTAAACATATCTACCCAAGCCTTGCAAGAAAATACAGAACTTATCTCAGCTGTGTACCCTTCTTGCAAAAAGTCTGATTTTTAAACATATCTACCCAAGCCTTGCAAGAAATACAGACTTATCTCAGCTGTGCCCCCTGCTTTGCAAAAAGTCTGATTTTTAAACATATCAAACCCAAGCCTTGCAAGAAAATACAGAACTTAACTCAGCTGTGCCCCTGCTTTGCAAAAAGTCTGATTTTTAAACATATCTACCCAAGCCTTGCAAGAAAATACAGAACCTTATCTCAGCTGTGCCCCTGCTTTGCAAAAAGGTAGGATCCTGCAAGATAGTTATATCATTATATTTAACCTACCCTGTTATTTTCTGATGTGTGTAATGTTTATATGTATTGGCTATTTATTGTTTTGTTTTTATGATTTAAAATGCATATTTTATTACCATTATGTTCTGACCATTATGTTGAAAAGTATAGTTTAATCAGCTAAGGCCATGTATCTTTTTTGGACTTTAATGGTTTTATTCCCCTACATTAATACCTCTGTGTTATCTCGTAATTTAACTTTCCCTGTGTTTTTGCTTTATGACCCTTAGCTCAAATGTTCATAGATATTCCCTCCCCATTCCTCTAAATGTTTGCAGCCCAATCTGACGCTAATTTATCTCTCTCCTTTAGTCTGATTTTTAAACATATCTTACCCAAGCCTTGCAAGAAAATCAGAACTTATCTCAGCTGTGCCCCTGCTTTGCAAAAAGGTAGATCCTGCAAGATAGTTATATCATTATATTTAACCTACCCTGTTATTTTCTGATGTGTGTATTGTTATATGTATTGGCTATTTATTGTTTTGTTTTTATGATTTAAAATGCATATTTTATTACCATTATGTCTGACCATTATGTTAAAAGTTAGTTTAATCAGCTAAGGCCATGTATCTTTTTTGGACTTTAATGGTTTTATTCCCCTACATGAATACCTCTGTGTTATCTCTGTAATTTTAACTTTCCCTGTGTTTTTTGCTTTTATGACCCTTAGCTCAAATGTTCATAGATATTCCCTCCCCATTCCTCTAATGTTTGCAGCCAATCTGACGCTAATTATCTCTCTCCTTTAGTCTGATTTTTAAACATATCTACCCCAAGCCTTCAAGAAAATACAGAACTTATCTCAGCTGTGCCCCTGCTTTGCAAAAAGGTAGATCCTGCAAGATAGTTATATCATTATATTTAACCTACCCTGTTATTTTCTGATGTGTGTATTGTTATATGTATTGGCTATTTATTGTTTTGTTTTTTATGATTTAAAATGCATATTTATTACCATTATGTCTGACCATTATGTTAAAAGTTAGTTTAATCAGCTAAGGCCATGTATCTTTTTTGGACTTTAATGGTTTTATTCCCCTACATGAATACCTCTGTGTTATCTCTGTAATTTTAACTTTCCCTGTGTTTTTGCTTTTATGACCCTTAGCTCAAATGTTCATAGATATTCCCTCCCCATTCCTCTAAATGTTTGCAGCCCAATCTGACGCTAATTTATCTCTCTCCTTTAGTCTGATTTTTAAACATATCTACCCAAGCCTTGCAAGAAAATACAGAACTTATCTCAGCTGTGCCCCTGCTTTGCAAAAAGTCTGATTTTTAACATATCACCAAGCCATGCAAGAAAATACAAATTATCTTCAGCTGTGCCCCAGCTTTGGCAAAAAGTCCTGATTTTAAACATATCTACCCAAGCCTTGCAAGAAATACAGAAACTATCTCAGCTTGTGCCCTGCTTTGCAAAAGTCGATTTTCAAACATTCTACCCAAGACCAGTTTGCAAAAAATACAGAACTTATCCACGTGCCCCTGCTTTGCAAAAAGTCTGATTTTTAACATATCTACCCAAGCCTTGCAAGAAAATACAGAACTTATCTCAGGCTGTGCCCCCTGCTTTGCAAAAAGTCTGATTTTTAAACATATCTACCCAAGCCTTGCAAGAAAATACAGAACTTATCTCAGCTGTGCCCCTGCTTTGCAAAAGTCTGATTTTTAAACATATCTACCCAAGCCTTGCAAGAAAATACAGAACTTATCTCAGCTGTGCCCCTGCTTTGCAAAAAGTCTGATTTTTAAACATATCTACCCAAGCCTTGCAAGAAAATACAGAACTTATCTCAGCTGTGCCCCTGCTTTGCAAAAAGTCTGATTTTTAAACATATCTACCACGCCTTGCAAGAAAAATACCAGAACTTATCTCAGCTGTGGCCCCTGCTTTGCAAAAGTCTGATTTTTAAACATATCTACCCAAGCCTTGCAAGAAAATACAGGAACTTATCTCAGCTGTTGCCCCTTGCTTTGCAAAAAGGTAGATCCTGCAAGATAGTTATATCATTATATTTAACCTACCCTGTTATTTTCTGATGTGTGTATTGTTATATGTATTGGCTATTTATTGTTTTGTTTTTATGATTTAAAATGCATATTTTATTACCATTATGTCTGACCATTATGTTAAAAGTTAGTTTAATCAGCTAAGGCCATGTATCTTTTTTGGACTTTAATGGTTTTATTCCCCTACATGAATACCTCTGTGTTATCTCTGTAATTTTAACTTTCCCTGTGTTTTTGCTTTTATGACCCTTAGCTCAAATGTTCATAGATATTCCCTCCCCATTCCTCTAAATGTTTGCAGCCCAATCTGACGCTAATTTATCTCTCTCCTTTAGTCCTGATTTTTAAACATATCTACCCAAGCCTTGCAAGAAAATACAGAACTTATCTCAGCTGTGCCCCTGCTTTGCAAAAAGCCTGATTTTTAAACATATCTACCCAAGCCTTGCAAGAAAATACAGAACTTATCTCAGCTGTGCCCCTGCTTTGCAAAAAGTCTGATTTTAAACATATCTACCCAAGCCTTGCAAGAAAATACAGAACTTATCTCAGCTGTGCCCCTGCTTTGCAAAAAGTCTGATTTTTAAACAATCTACCCAAGCCTTGCAAGAAAATACAGAACTTATCTCAGCTGTGCCCCTGCTTTGCAAAAAGTCCTGATTTTTAAACATATCTACCCAAGCCTTTGCAAGAAAAATACAGAACTTATCTCAGCTGTGCCCCTGCTTGCAAAAAGTCTGACATATCTACCCAAGCCTTGCAAGAAAATACAGAACTTATCTCAGCTGTGCCCCTGCTTTGCAAAAAGTCTGATTTTTTAAACATATCTACCCAAGCCTTGCAAGAAAATACAGAACTTATCTCAGCTGTGCCCCTGCTTTGCAAAAAGTCTGATTTTTAAAACATATCTACCCAAGCCTTGCAAGAAAAATACAGAACTTATCTCAGCTGTGCCCCTGCTTTGCAAAAGTCTGATTTTTAAACATATCTACCCAAGCCTTGCAAGAAAATACAGAACTTATCTCAGCTGTGCCCCTGCTTTGCAAAAAGTCTGATTTTTAAACATATCTACCCAAGCCTTGCAAGAAATACAGAACTTATCTCAGCTGTGCCCCTGCTTTGCAAAAGTCGATTTTAAACATATCTACCCAAGCCTTGCAAGAAAATACAGAACTTATCTCAGCTGTGCCCCATGCTTTGCAAAAAGTCTGATTTTTAAACATATCACCCCGAAGCCTTGCAAGAAAATACAGAACTTATCTCAGCTGTGCCCTGCTTTGCAAAAAGTCTGATTTTTAAACATATCTACCCAACCTTGCAAGAAAATACAGAACTTATCTCAGCTGTGCCCCTGCTTTGCAAAAAGTCTGATTTTTAAACATATCTACCCAAGCCTTGCAAGAAAATACAGAACTTAACTCAGCTGTGCCCCTGCTTTGCAAAAAGTCTGATTTTTAAACATATCTACCCAAGCCTTGCAAAAAATACAGAACTTATCTCAGCTGTGCCCCTGCTTTGCAAAAAGGTAGATCCTGCAAGATAGTTTATAATCATTACTATTTACCTACCCTGTTATTTTCTGATGTGTGTATTGTTATATGTATGGATATTTATTGTTTTGTTTTTAAGATTTAAAATGCATATCTTTTTATTACCATTTGTCTGACCATTAGGTTAAAAGTTATGTTTAATCAGCTAAGGCCATGTATCTTTTTTGGACTTTAATGGTTTTTATTCCCCTACATGAATCCTCTGTGTTATCTCTGTAATTTTTAACTTTCCCTGTGTTTTTGCTTTTATGACCCTTAGCTCAAATGTTCATAAGATATTCCCTCCCCATTCCTCTAAATGTTTGCAGCCCAATCTGACGCTAATTTATCTCTCTCCTTTAGTCTGATTTTTAAACATATCTACCCAAGCCTTGCAAGAAAATACAGAACTTATCTCAGCTGTGCCCTGCTTTGCAAAAAGGGTAGATCCTGCAAGATAGTTATATCATTAAATTTAACCTACCCCTGTTTATTTTCTGATGTGTGTATTGTTATATGTATTGGCTATTTATTGATTTGTTTTTATGATTTAAAATGCATATTTTATTACCATTATGTCTGGACCATTATGTTAAAAGTTAGTTTAATCAGCTTAAGGCCCATGTATCTTTTTTGGACTTTAATGTTTTATTCCCTACATGAATACCTCTGGTTATCTCTGTAATTTTAAACTTTCCCTGTGTTTTTGCTTTTATGACCCTTAGCTCAAATGTTTCATAGATATTCCCTCCCCATTCCTCTAAATGTTTGCAGCCCAATCTGACGCTAATCTTATCTCTCTCCTTTAGTCTGATTTTTAAACATATCTACCCAAGCCTTGCAAGAAAATACAGAACTTATCTCAGCTGTGCCCCTGCTTTGCAAAAAAGTCTGATTTTTAAACATATCTACACAAGCCTTGCAAGAAAATACAGAAATTATCTACAGCTGTGCCCCTGCTTTGCAAAAAGTCTGATTTTTAAACATATCTACCCAAGCCTTGCAAGAAAATACAGAACTTATCTCAGCTGTGCCCCTGCCTTTGCAAAAAGTCTGATTTTTAAACATATCTACCCAAGCCTTGCAAGAAATACAGAACGTATCTCAGCTGTGCCCCTGCTTTGCAAAAAGTCTGATTTTTTAAACATATCTACCCAAGCCTTGCAAGAAAATACAGAACTTATCTCAGCTGTGCCCTGCTTTGCAAAAAGTCTGATTTTTAAACATATCTACCCAAGCCCTTGCCAAGAAAAATACAGAACTTATCTCAGCTGTGGCCCCTGCTTTGCAAAAAGTCTGATTTTTAAACATATCTACCCAAGCCTTGCAAGAAAATACAGAACTTATCTCAGCTGTGCCCCTGCTTTGCAAAAAGTCTGATTTTTAAACATATCTACCCAAGCCTTGCAAGGAAAATACAGAACTTATCTCAGCTGTGCCCCTGCTTTGCAAAAAGTCTGATTTTTAAACATATCTACCCAAGCCTTGCAAGAAAATACAGAACTTATCTCAGCTGTGCCCCTGCTTTGCAAAAAGGTAGATCCTGCAAGATAGTTATATCATTATATTTAACCTACCCTGTTATTTTCTGATGTGTGTATTGTTATATGTATTGGCTATTTATTGTTTTGTTTTTATGATTTAAAATGCATATTTTATTACCATTATGTCTGACCATTATGTTAAAAGTTAGTTTAATCAGCTAAGGCCATGTATCTTTTTTGGACTTTAATGGTTTTATTCCCCTACATGAATACCTCTGTGTTATCTCTGTAATTTTAACTTTCCCTGTGTTTTTGCTTTTATGACCCTTAGCTCAAATGTTCATAGATATTCCCTCCCCATTCCTCTAAATGTTTGCAGCCCAATCTGACGCTAATTTATCTCTCTCCTTTAGTCTGATTTTTAAACATATCTACCCAAGCCTTGCAAGAAAATACAGAACTTATCTCAGCTGTGCCCCTGCTTTGCAAAAAGGTAGATCCTGCAAGATAGTTATATCATTATATTTAACCTACCCTGTTATTTTCTGATGTGTGTATTGTTATATGTATTGGCTATTTATTGTTTTGTTTTTATGATTTAAAATGCATATTTTATTACCATTATGTCTGACCATTATGTTAAAAGTTAGTTTAATCAGCTAAGGCCATGTATCTTTTTTGGACTTTAATGGTTTTATTCCCCTACATGAATACCTCTGTGTTATCTCTGTAATTTTAACTTTCCCTGTGTTTTTGCTTTTATGACCCTTAGCTCAAATGTTCATAGATATTCCCTCCCCATTCCTCTAAATGTTTGCAGCCCAATCTGACGCTAATTTATCTCTCTCCTTTAGTCTGATTTTTAAACATATCTAACCCAAGCCTTGCAAGAAAATACGACTTATCTCAGCTGTGCGCCCTGCTTGCAATAAGTCTGATTTTTTAAAACATATCTACCCAAGCCTTGCAAGAAAAATACAGCACTTATCTCAGCTGTGCCCCTGCTTTGCGAAAGCTGTTGATTTTTAAAACAATATCTACCCAAAGCCTTTTGGTAAGAAATACAGAACGTATCTCAGCTGTGCCCCTGGCTTGCAAAAAGGCCTGATTTTTAAACATATCTATCCCAAGCCTTGGTAAGAAATACAGAACTTATCTCAGCTGTGGACCCCTGCTTTGCAAAAAGTCCGATATTTAAACATATCTACCCAAGCCTTGCAAGAAAATACAGAACTTATCTCAGCTGTGCCCCTGCTTTGCAAAAAGCCTGATTTTTAAACATATCTACCCAAGCCTTGCAAGAAAATACAGAACTTATCTCAGCTGTGCCCTGCTTTGCAAAAAGCCTGATTTTTAAACATATCTACCCAAGCCTTGCAAGAAAATACAGAACTTATCTCAGCTGTGCCCCTGCTTTGCAAAAAGCCTGATTTTTAAACATATCTACCCAAGCCTTGCAAGAAAATACAGAACTTATCTCAGCTGTGCCCCTGCTTTGCAAAAAGCCTGATTTTAAACATATCTACCCAAGCCTTGCAAGAAAATACAGAACTTATCTCAGCTGTGCCCCTGCTTTGCAAAAAGGTAGATCCTGCAAGATAGTTATATCATTATATTTAACCTACCCTGTTATTTTCTGATGTGTGTATTGTTATATGTATTGGCTATTTATTGTTTTGTTTTTATGATTTAAAATGCATATTTTATTACCATTATGTCTGACCATTATGTTAAAAGTTAGTTTAATCAGCTAAGGCCATGTATCTTTTTTGGACTTTAATGGTTTTATTCCCCTACATGAATACCTCTGTGTTATCTCTGTAATTTTAACTTTCCCTGTGTTTTTGCTTTTATGACCCTTAGCTCAAATGTTCATAGATATTCCCTCCCCATTCCTCTAAATGTTTGCAGCCCAATCTGACGCTAATTTATCTCTCTCCTTTAGTCTGATTTTTAAACATATCTACCCAAGCCTTGCAAGAAAATACAGAACTTATCTCAGCTGTGCCCCTGCTTTGCAAAAAGGTAGATCCTGCAAGATAGTTATATCATTATATTTAACCTACCCTGTTATTTTCTGATGTGTGTATTGTTATATGTATTGGCTATTTATTGTTTTGTTTTTATGATTTAAAATGCATATTTTATTACCATTATGTCTGACCATTATGTTAAAAGTTAGTTTAATCAGCTAAGGCCATGTATCTTTTTTGGACTTTAATGGTTTTATTCCCCTACATGAATACCTCTGTGTTATCTCTGTAATTTTAACTTTCCCTGTGTTTTTGCTTTTATGACCCTTAGCTCAAATGTTCATAGATATTCCCTCCCCATTCCTCTAAATGTTTGCAGCCCAATCTGACGCTAATTTATCTCTCTCCTTTAGTCTGATTTTTAAACATATCTACCCAAGCCTTGCAAGAAAATACAGAACTTATCTCAGCTGTGCCCCTGCTTTGCAAAAAGTCTGATTTTTAAACATATCTACCCAAGCCTTGCAAGAAAATACAGAACTTATCTCAGCTGTGCCCCTGCTTTGCAAAAAGCCTGATTTTTAAACATATCTACCCAAGCCTTGCAAGAAAATACAGAACTTATCTCAGCTGTGCCCCTGCTTTGCAAAAAGCCTGATTTTTAAACATATCTACCCAAGCCTTGCAAGAAAATACAGAACTTATCTCAGCTGTGCCCCTGCTTTGCAAAAAGCCTGATTTTTAAACATATCTACCCAAGCCTTGCAAGAAAATACAGAACTTATCTCAGCTGTGCCCCTGCTTTGCAAAAAGCCTGATTTTTAAACATATCTACCCAAGCCTTGCAAGAAAATACAGAACTTATCTCAGCTGTGCCCCTGCTTTGCAAAAAGCCTGATTTTTAAACATATCTACCCAAGCCTTGCAAGAAAATACAGAACTTATCTCAGCTGTGCCCCTGCTTTGCAAAAAGCCTGATTTTTAAACATATCTACCCAAGCCTTGCAAGAAAATACAGAACTTATCTCAGCTGTGCCCCTGCTTTGCAAAAAGCCTGATTTTTAAACATATCTACCCAAGCCTTGCAAGAAAATACAGAACTTATCTCAGCTGTGCCCCCTGCTTTGCAAAAAGGTAGATCCTGCAAGATAGTTATATCATTATATTTAACCTACCCTGTTATTTTCTGATGTGTGTATTGTTATATGTATTGGCTATTTATTGTTTTGTTTTTTATGATTTAATATGCATATTTTATGACCCTTATGTCTGACCATTATGTTAAAAGTTAGTTTAATCAGCTAAGGCCATGTATCTTTTTGGACTTTAATGGTTTTATTCCCCTACCACGAATACCTCTGTGTTATCTCTGTAATTTTAACTTTTCCCTGTTGGTTTTTGCTTTTATGACCCTTAGCTCAAATGTTCATAGATATTCCCTCCCCATTCCTCTAAATGTTTGCAGGCCCCAATCTGACGCTAATTTATCTCTCTCCTTTAGTCTGATTTTTAAACATATCTACCCAAGCCTTGCAAGAAATACAGAACTTATCTCAGCTGTGCCCCTGCTTTGCAAAAAGGTAGATCCTGCAAGATAGTTTCCCTCCCACCCTGCCCCTCACCCCACCCACCCCAGGCTCATTTCTTCCTTTATAGATAGTCTCCCACACTTATTTCATTCTCCTTAAATGACAGCTGCAACCACTGATTAGCACATCTCTTCCTTCTACTTAACCCTATAGAATAAATACCCTCTCTTCCTACATATAGCTATATATCACACATCAATAGTGTATATACTTTTCAATTTTATTTTTTATCTACACACCTCATACCACTAACATGAATCCAAATATATCCTTACTGTTATTCATGATAACCCTTTTCTCACTCCAATTTGGTTCACATAATAACCGCCATAAGCACACACCTCAAACTGGAAAACAAATTATCATACATCATGGCCTGCTCTGTTGCTGTAACTTATCTGCTGAGTGCTGGTGGAGGGTTATAAAAAATAACCCTCCTACCCCATCTCACAATATTATAAAGTATCACATTCACTATATGGCCAATCAAAAATGATTTCCAAATTCCTATTCCTTATGTTACTTGCCCTTGCAAATGACGTAGAGTCTAACCCTGGTCCCCTAACAAATTCCATTCCTAGCCTTCCAGCTAAGAAAGGCTCTCCTTTGTGCACTGTAATATCCGCAGCTTACTACCGAAAATTGATGCACTGCAAGCTTGGTGTTTACAATACAAACCCAAAATCATTGTGATCTCTGAATCGTGGCTAACCCGCAAAATACCTGACTCTGCCATTGCAATACATGGATATTCATGCCATAGAAATGATAGAGCAAAGAGAGGAGGTGGCATTGTAATTTATGTTGACAATTCCACAAAGTTCACCCCCTTACAAAAATCTAGCTCTCCTGCCACCTTTGATTTCCTTTCTGGCAAAATTGAGATCCCGTGCAGTAAATCAATCATTGTTGCAGGAATCTACCGCCCACCAAGCTCCCCTGTGCATTCCATTTCGGACATAGCACAGCTCCTTAGTGAATCCATAACTCAAAACCCAAAAAGTGAAATTTTGGTTTTTGGAGATTTTAACATTGATTGGCTGAATCCAAAAAATAACAGTTGTCGCTCGCTATTTAAATCTTTGCATCTAACGCAATTAATCTCCTCCCCAACTCGCATAAACATCAAAAGCCATAATCATACCCTGCTCGACTGGATTCTCTCCACTTCTCCCGACCGAATCCAGGAGGCAGGTGTTCTCCCTAACAATTTCAGTGACCACTGCTTAGTGTACTGCGTGCGCAAAATAAAGGCAACTAAATCCTCTCCCAAGGTTACAATCACCAGGTCCTTCAAAAAATTTAATCTTCAATCATTTCTAAATGACATCAAGAACCTCCCCTGGCACAGATTAAACCTAATCCCAGATCTAGACTCTGCAGTTGAATTCTTTCAGTCTGAACTCCTACAAGTTTGGAATTTACATGCACCGCTGCGTAAGGTGAGAGTAAAAGGAGCACACTTGAATTGGATCACAGCTGACCTCATTCAAATGTACCAATTTCGGGATTCATTGTGGTCAAAGTTCAAGCATACTGGCTCTATGAATGATCACTGTGTATATAGAAAATGGCGAAATATATGTACTAAACAAACAAAATTGGCTAAGGCGCAATATTTCTGTGAAAATCTGAACAATAATATATGTAACCCTAGAAAGTTTTGGAAACTCATAAATAACTTACAAAATCCACCAATCCACTCCCAACCCTCCACTGTCAATGTGGATAACCAAAACCTGCAACTCCCCTTAGAAGTAGCAAATGCCTTTAACAATTATTTTGTAGGATGCTCCACCACCCTGATTGACAAACTAATAAATGGCACGCATCCTGAAGCTACAAATGTGGATCAGGCCCCACTAAAACAGCAAAGACCCAATATAGAAAAGTTCAATTTTAGACCTGTACCCTTCAATGTCATTAAGAAACACCTCGATAATCTAAAAATGAAAAACCAGTCAGGACCTGATCAAATCCCAGCAATGCTGTTGAAGCTCAGTGCGCCGGCAATTGCTAAGCCTGTTGCAACCCTAATTAACGAATCCTTGGTGTCTGGATACATACCCAAACTCTGGAAAACTGCAAGAGTAGTGCCTATTCATAAAAGTGGGGAGTTAACCTTGGTTTCTAACTATCGTCCTATATCACTGCTCCCTGTATTGTCAAAAATCCTAGAAAAATGCGTCCATACGCAATTATGCGAGTATTACCAACTTTCTAACTATCTGACCCCTGATCAATCAGGTTTCAGACCGAATCACTCCACTACAACTGCCCTCCTAAAAGTTTGCAACGACATCCAAACTGCCATGGAACAAGGAGACCTAACTGGAGCTATTTTCCTTGATTTTGCAAAGGCTTTTGACACAGTGGACCATGACCTACTACTTCTCAAACTAAAAAAACTCTGGTATTGCTGATCACCCGTTAACCTGGTTTAAATCATATGTATCGGATCGATCACAATATGTCTCTGTCTCTAACATTGACTCCCTCCCTCTCCCAGTCACGTGTGGTGTTCCCCAAGGTTCCATTCTCGGCCCCCTACTATTCACATTATTTATAAATGATTTGCCTAATGTCTGCAAATCCTCAACTGTACACATGTACGCAGACGACACGGTAATCTATGCAAACAAATCTGATCTGCTGCAGCTTGAAACAGTGCTCCAAGACCAGTTCACAGAGTAGAAAAGTGGATCTCGAAAAACAAACTCTTCCTAAACACTGACAAAACGGTCACAATGATCTTTGGAATAGGACCTAAAATACATAAATTACAAAATTCCCATCTTCGCATCAAAACAAAATCCAATTGCACGCTGACCGCAGTCCACTCTTTTAAATACTTAGGTATGTTGTTAGACCCCAATCTATCTTTTGGACTCCACATAGAAAAAATTGCCTCTAAACTTTATCCAAAACTAGGTGCCCTGTACAGAAACAAATCTTGCCTCAGCCCTACAGTAAAGGAAAAGATTGTACAGCAAATGCTGATGCCTATCTTGGATTATGGGGACATAGTATATGCACCTGCTCCGCAAACTCACCTTAATAAACTAAATACGTTATATAACTCGCTCTGCCGCTTTGTGCTACAATGTAACTACAGGACCCACCATTGTGACATGCTAAAAGAACTAAACTGGCTGTCGCTAGAATCCAGACGCACCCTCCATCTTTCCTGCCTTGTCTTTAAGAGCCTTTCTGGGAAGCTCCCACCCTACCTGAGCAGAATGCTCTCCCCTGCTATTCCCACCTCCTATAACCTCCGATCCAATAACAGCACATTATTTAGCTTGCCTCAATACAAAAAAAAAGCAGCTCGATCCTCCTTTTCCTACAGAGCGCCACAATTATGGAATGACCTCCCTCACACTTTAAAAACTTCCCCAAGCCTAAAATCCTTTAAGAGATCCCTCTATACATATCTCAAAACAGAATGCTCCTGTCATGGTTGATTAAATATTTCATACCTGCTCTATGTTAAATGTTTGCATATAATGTGTATTTTTATTATTGTTTTTGTATTTTATTGTACCCTATTATATCAATGCAATGTTTTGTGATCCCAGGACATACTTGAAAACGAGAGAAATCTCAATGTATCCTTCCTGGTAAAATATTTTATAAATAAATAAATAAATAAATATTTAGACATTCTCAGGTTATTTATACAGGTTATTTACATTAAATTGCTATACCCAAATGGCAATACGTCAGTTTTATGTGATTTAACCAAGCACCTAAAGCACACTATTACCTTTTACTATGCAACAGTACTACATACCTAATGAGAAATCCTAAGTGTGTTTTTAATAAAGTGATTCCAGTTTTAATCTTCATCTGCATATTAAAAGTTATGTTTTAATTTATTTCCCCCCCCCTTTCATATAGTGTTAATAAGGTCACCTTGTTCCCACACATATTCAAGGTATATTTGCAATTTTGAGACCTACTCATTTTTTACTTAATCCCATGAGTGCTGTTAATGTAGTCCTTCCTTTGAAGATTAGGTTCTGTTAACCTTCTCTCAAAGTCTTGTTCACAATTAATATTCACTACATAGCACCACACCAATCCACTATATTATTAGTGGGTAAGATTGGTATTACAAGGGTAACAGTAACTTAATTTTGAGGACCAATAGCACTCCTTTGGTTAAAACGTACAGTTTTTTCTTTCATGATTTAGAAAGAGCATGCAATTTTAAATAACTTTCCAATGTACAACTAATATCTGATTTTCTTCATTCTTTTGATATCCTTTGTTGAAAATCATATCTAAATATGCTCAGTAGCTACTGAGCATATTTAGATATGATTTTCAACAAAGTAGCTACTGAGCATATTTCGATATGATTTTCAACAAAGGATATCAAAAGAATGAAGAAAATCAGATATCCTTTGTTGAAAATCATATCTAAATATGCTCAGTAGAGACTGATTGGTGGCTGCATATAGATACCTTATGCGATTGGCTCACCCATGTGCATTGCTATTTCTTCAACAAAGGATATCTAAAGAATGAAGGCATATCAGATTCCTAGCCACTGCCTCACCAGCCTCTGACGTCACCGCACATCACTGTTAGCATTGGTATTACAAGTTGAAAGTAAAAAGTTAGAGTGCACTAATTTAAGGACTTTGGATATTGTGGCAGCTCTAGCTCCATCTCCCCATAGACTTCTATGCAGCGTGCTAAAGAAATGCTTTTTTATTTATCACTAGCGCACTAACCAGAAAACTGGGCTAGATCAGCTGCGCACTTTTTAACCCTTTTTAAACTTTTTTTTTTAATATAAATTAATTTTATATTGAAATGTGTATACTTTATTTTACTATGTTTTTACACATGATTTTTTAACCCTTACATTTTACTTCAGGTCTCAGGTTGTGCTAATTCTTAAAGCGATATTTGGGCTTTTAGCTCAAACACAATCCACAACTTACAACTTGTAAAATTTATGATATTTAGCCTGGTTGTGCCAAGCAGAGTGAGTTGGTGAGCAGAAAGAAGCAGATTGAATTTTAGTGAACTGTTAGCAGTGAAACGGCTAGATTACGAGTTTTGCGCTATACTGGGTGTTTAAATAACACAATAAAATGAGCAGTACTGCACTTTCCATAGCTCTGCCATTACGAGTTACTGAAAAACCTCCTTGTGCTGTGCGTTATGCTCCATACCGCACAAAAGCCAAGTGCTGAGTTTACGTGCTTGTGCACGCTTTCCCCCATAGACATCAATGGGGAGAGAGTGTCAGAAAAAAACTATGGGGGGCAGCGGTTTAGGGGTTAATAGGTTAATTTTAGTGTCTACGATGTGGGTGGACGGCAGATTAGGGGTTAATAGGTTTAATATAGTGTTTGCGATGTGGGGGGTGGCGGTTTAGGGGTTAATAGGTAGTTTATGGGTGTTAGTGTACTTTGTAACATTTTAGTTATGAGTTTTGTAAAACATTTTTGTTTTGCAAAATCCATTACTACTGGTCTCAGATTGTGGAATTGATCATGTCGGTATAGGCTGTAATGCAAGCAATTTAGCCGGACCACACAACTTGTCGGTATAGGCTGGAACGCAAGCATTTTAGCCGGACCGCACAACCTGTAATACCGCGCTTTGGAAAATACCGCACTCAAACATCATTTTTTTGAGTGCGGAATGGAGGGTTGCGTTAAGGCTAAAATTCTTGCGTTATAGCCTATACTACCGCGACTCGTAATATGCGTTACCGGCCATTCCACGTGCCAATTTTTCAGCGGTATAGCCGTATCGCAAAACTTGTAATCTAGTTGAAAGTAAGCAAAACTGAGAGCAGATTCTTGTTAAAAGAGCAGAGCAAATGAATTTTTGAGTCATGTTAAAAGTATTGTGTTCATCATTATCTTGGGCACACGGTCTCTCTTGAAATGTACTTGTGTCCTATTACTGTTGGAATGAGATCTTGCTAAAACATCTTTCTCAAAGTCTTTGTCACCTGATGGTGAAGTTCCTTCAGTGTGTAATTGCTGTATTTTCTGCGACCCATCTATCTGCCAATGTATGATACCAACTGCATATAATTTAACCTAAGTATTGATAAATGTATACTTATTGATTTTTTTTAGTCTAAGTTTACAATAAAAGTGAAATTATTTCACCGCATTTCAGTCTCCTGCCCTTTTCACTATGCTTTACTTAAAGGGACACTGAACACAATTTTTTTCTTTCGTGATTCAGATAGAGCATTTAATTTTAAGCAACTTTCTAATTTTATGATTTATGATATATTTTTTTTTTAAATGTATTTTATTGAGGTTATAAACATATAAACACGAGCAAGGTAACAATGTAATTATGGACATAAGCATATGTCTATCTATGTAACAGACTTCCACAGAGTCCATAAGATATACAGAAATATTAACATGTAGAACAGTAGTTTCAAGTTTATCATAAAAACGTGAAAAATGCCAACCTTACACCTACAGTATCATATGGTACAAAGATAAGCATAGTATCTCTAGTTTAGAAACATTGACTATATGAACAATGATCAACCTCTTTTTTATATTTATGACGGACTATTTCCCAATGTACCAGTTGTTCACTCTTGGACCAAAAAGAATAACAATACAATAGCTTGGGAATAGTATTACCAGGATCGCTGGGTTAGGGGGTATATGGGATAAACATTAATTGTATGTCATATTGTCAACTGGAATTAGTGAGTGTTGTGATAACATTGGATAATGAAACCAATAGACATATTGGTAATACCAGAGTGAGTTTCCATAGGATATATTTTCCTCTGCTTACAGAGTAAGCGCAAAGGTGTATAGAAATAGGGTAAGGATTAAATATATGCCTTAAAAATTTGGTATTTCTGAGAAGCAGCGATATAATGTGAAAAACATAGGGGGAGGGAGGGATGTTCCATAAAAATGTTGATGATGTCAGGGGAAAATGGGTATGGGAGTGGAGGGATAGGGGTGTGGGGGCGAAGCCAAGAGACACAATTTTTAGAATGAGAGTGGCATAAAGTAAATATAGCCTTGGACTAAGAACTATGTATAAAGTTATAACCACATACGATAAATTCCTATATCTATCAGGTAAATCTATGGAATGGGAGGATCAATTTAGGGTTAAATGCCTGGTAAACCAGGGGGACAGGAGGTAGCTCAAAATATAAAGCTTATAGCCACATATAGTTAAATGAAGCTGCAGCAGAAGTCCAGTCATGACTGAACCTGTATACTCCTCTAGTGATGAAAATAGAAAGCTACACTTTGTCACCAGAATATTACACAGCTTTTTGAGGGAAATTCTCAATGTTGATTATTCAGCATAGGGTATAATATGTACTCTCTACCTCACCTTTCACATTGACGTACTAATAAAATATAGCCTACCGATATTTTATCATGAAACAGCTCTAATATATTGGTTGCTGATATAGGGGTATGGTTGAAGCCTGTCACTTTTAATTATTGGAAACCAACTAGTTATTAACACTATTCCACCAACGAGCTTATCACTTGGGTATGGGCCCTATACCCAAGCAACTTGTTGTATACATTATATAGAAAGCGATGTACAGGAACTTCCAATACCCTATTTATGACTAAAGTAATGTAACCTATGGCTGAGTTCTTGGTCCCATATAGTTTACCCAGCAGACCAGTAAAAGAGAGTAACTAAAATGGAGTAGCTTCAATAATGGCATGTAGGGCAGATATAACCTCTTCATCTAGATGCTAGGTAACTAAGTGATTATACATTCCCAAATAGAGTCAGGACGTCTCTCTTTTAGCAGACCAGACTATGGGTTCATATGGCTACTGTCATTGTGTTTTGCTATCTTGTTAAGTGGTTGAGTTACACTGAAAGCTGCAACTTAAAATGTCACATAAATAATCAACCTGCTATAATATAAACATAAAATAAACAATAAAACCTCTTGCTGATACACTACACATAAATATATATATAATAAACAGTGTGTGTTAATGTAGTTTGTGTCAGAAAGGATAATTATACCATGTGAGAGGTTATTATTATATGAGCAGGGCACAGTAACACATATACAGCAGTATTGAGAACGCCTTATTCGCTAACCTATGAGCCAAATTATCAAATAACACTTCGCAGTAAAAGACTAACTAGATTTCCACAACCATACCATGTGAAACAGCTGTCTACAAGCATTTAACAAATAGCAATGAATCTGAGTGAGGGAATCTAACAGGCTTCCAGTCGTTAGTAATGTGTCAATATACCCCGCCCCTTAAGGACACACAGTTATCCTAGGGATTAATAATATATATATATATATATATATACATGTCTTAGATGTAATAGCAGAACATCAATCAGTTTTAAAGACTAGCTATAAGAGCAAATATAGTATCACACATGTGACTAACATAATATATAGGCGCATTACTTATATACAGGCTCACAATCAAGCCCATACTTATGGAAAACATTTAACTAGGTTCATATATAACTGGAACAGTGACAACAACCCAACTATGCTAAAATTGATAGCCTCACAGGATAAAAGTACAAAAACTAGGTATGATACATACCATAATATATACCAGATGCTGGTTCCATATGCCTGAAAAATATTTCTGAAGTTCCCAGTGATGGCCTGAATCTATGTCATGAGAAGTGTTTATGGGTAACAAATTTCGATTCCCAGTGCAGGGAGCTCAGTGGGAGAGAGATAAATGATCTAGTATATCACATAAGCTACCGTGTATATCTAGCTGTAACTAAGCTGTGACTCCCCTCTAGTGGTGGTAGATATTAATTACACCTACAATCTGGAATTTTTTGTGATAGACTTGTTAGACATTGTAGTTTTCATTGATAGCATGTACAAAAGGGATGGGCGAATGTGTACATTTTCGAATTTCGAATGTAGAACGAATGTTATTACCAAAATTCGAATTCTAAATCCGAATGTCGATAAGAACGAATATTCTTAAAAATTTGAAAATCAAATGTTATTTACACAGTTTTCGAATGTCACTTTCGAATTAGAATGTTTTTAATTATATCCAATGTCCACATTCGAAATTTCGAATTTAACATTCTATTTAACAAATACTATTCAGAAGTTCAATAGTTCATGTGGTAGGCGGG